>NW_020862036.1:0-47618 GCF_003713205.1 Coffea eugenioides
AATGGTCAGTTTTGAGTGCAAACTGTTGTCCATGCTACACATGGTCAAAAGAGCTGAAAATTGGCAGTTAGATGGTTCATTCCAAATGGAACAACTTTCATGAAGGTCGGCAATCCAAATTCGGAACGGAAATTGGTCATCAGGACCAAAACAGATCTGACCAGAAAATGGTCATTTTCACGGGCAAGCCTTGTTTGCTCGGCTATATCTCAGGTTTTATAAATCCGATTCATGAATTTCTAAGGGCGTTAGAAAGCTCTGATATAGATAGGGCTATAAGTTTGGTGTTTTGGTCGCAAGCCCAAACAGCTTGTAACCTAGTCAAATGTGAAGCCAAAGTTTCAGTCGTAAACTGTCCGGATATAAAAACAGTTCTGACATGCATTCTTATTTCGATCATAACTAGAGCTACGGGACTCGGATTTTGATGCATTTTATAGCGTTTCAAAGCTGTGGTCAAGATCCACATTTCTTCTGAAGAAGTCGACACCCAGATCGTACTCTATCAAAATCGAAAAAAATCATGGTCAGAAACTTTTCAAAAACGTAACAGAATTTGACGGTCACAACAGGTCTGAGTATTTCGTTTATAACTCAGGCTATACTAATCCCTTTAACCTGAAAATTTACAGGGATATCCAGGACTTAAGGGGTTACAATATTTAAGAAGGAAACTTTGTCCAATTTTGAATGTAACAAGGTCAAAAATGCAAGACACTATACCAGAATCGTAAAACAGGATCACAAATCGTATTCTAGTACAAACATCATAACTCAGCCTACACAAGTCCAAATCCAGAAATTCCAAAGGAATATGATAGCTAAGAGATCCAGTTACATTTCATCAGAAGATACCAACATCGAAATCCAAAGCAATACCAGTCAAAACAACCCATTTCAAACACAGTTCGTACATTCTGATTAACCAGAACAGCAACAGTAAAATCGACATATCTCACTCTACACTAATCCAAATGACCTGAAATTTTACAGGCACCTCAAAAACATCAATACCTACAACTTTCATGTTTTAAGAAAAGACCAATTCGGCCTCTAACCACATGATCCAAAACCGGACAGATAAGGGGGTTATGAAACCCTAACTTTTCCCATTTCAAACCAAACCCAAAATTGGTTGCATTTATCAATAATTCACACCTACTAGAGTCATAACCCCTCATTATCAACCATCATAAACAACCACAACACCATGATCACATTAAACCAGAAAATTCCTCAAAAAAATAAAAACTTCACCAATTCATCACAAACCAAGAAATAAATCACATAATCCATCACTTTAGCTCCCATTAGGCACAAATTAAACATCATTAAGTATAGGAGGAAGTTTAAGCATCACTTACCTAGTAAACAAGAGAGGGGAAGTTGTAGGACACCTTAGCTCTCCAAGAAAACTTCACCAAATCACTCACTAACACCAAAGAGAAGGTTTTTATGGAGTGGAAACTAACTTAAGCACTTAGTTTGGTTGATTTGAGCTAAGTAGTAGCTAAACTTTGAAGAGTTTTTTCTTTCTTCTTGCTAGAGAGGGCCGGCCATAAGGAGGTAAGAAAGAGTGAATTTTGTGGTAATTTTTAAGATATTTAACTAATTGGGTCAAAAGTCAAAAACATGAATAGTGTTCCATAAGTCAAATCCAATAAAAGGTTGACACTTGTCACTCCTTAAATGCAATCTTATCTATTCTTTTTCCTTTCACATCAATCACTTCACATCCTCTACTTATCTCTTAGCACCCGATAAATTTTACACAGTATCCAGAATTTAACCTAATTGGCCGAATTTTTCCGAACTTACCGCACTAGTGGGTCCCACATCCGAGATACGTTCTTATTTTCTCAAAATCTAACCGATACTTGAAAAATCATCGAAAACCCATATATACTCATACCGAATATCAAATAACCCAAATATCGACTTACGATCGGACTGGGGCCTCACAATCTCCCCCACTTAGGACAATTTCGTCCTCGAAATTAATTCGTTGATCAAAGCGTACCTTCAAAACCTGCCGAAGGGTCAATCGCCTCCTGTTGACCCATTGCATACACTCTTGCTGGCCCTTTAGGTCGATTGTCCCCTGCATTTGACGGCTTAGTTGTGGTCCCTTCAGTCGGTGGCTTAAATCCTTCCTTTTTCATCTTAGGGCACCGGGCAATCAGGTGTTCGGTGCTACCACATTTGAAGCATTTGCGTACCGAACTATTCTTCCAGCAATTTTCATCGGTGTGATTGCCCCCACAGAAACCACAGGTTGACTTGGCGGCTGTACTTGCCCCTCCACGCTGGACACTCCTCGGCCCCTCTTGCACTACCTGACCCCGCACAAAGTTATTCGGGGTCCCTGCAGGTCGTGGACCATTCGTACCTTTATTTATCTTGGCAGGTGGCTCGTTTCGCGAGCTTTGTCCGACCATGGAGTCATTTGAGCTAGGTTGCCTCCTTTTCCGATCGTGAAAGGCTTTAACCTGTCCTCTGGCAGTCTCAATCCGCTGTGCTTTTTCTAGCGCTTGGCTAAACGTGTTCAACTGAGCAGCTGCTAGCGATTCCTGAATTTCCACATTTAAACCTTGAACGAATCGACGGATTCGTTTCTGCTCCGTTAACACCAGCTCTGGGGCAAAGCGAGAAAGTTTAGTGAACTGAGTTTCGTACTCCGCCACGCTAGATGCACCTTGACGCAGGCGGATAAAATCATCTTCCCGTTTCTCTTGCACGATGGGCGGCAAGTACTTCTCATTAAATTCTCGGGTAAAATTGATCCAGGTCCAGGGGGTTTGTTCGCGCTCCCACTTGGTTTTAAGCACGTTCCACCAGGCTCGAGCGGCTCCTTCAAACTGGAACGCAGCAAAAGATATCTGCCGCTCTTCCGAATACCTAAGTGCGGCAAATATATCGAGCATACGGTCCATCCAGGTTTCTGCTAAATCAGGATTAGGTCCTCCTATGAACTTAGGAGGTGCAAACTTTTGGAACCGTTCTAAGGCACGGTCCTCGCCCTCATGATTATGTCCCGGATTATGTCCAGGATTCCCAGTATTGCTTCCTTGACCTTGGGGATTTGCCATGCGTTCTAACAGATCGGCCATCCGCTGGATGGCTGTAGCTATTTGATTCGGCCCGTTTCCATTATTTCCTTCAGAGCCTTGTCCTAGCCCTCTAGCTCCACTTGGACCACCGGAGTCCATCTAGTGTACAAGTCTATAATTCGGAACAATACGTATACTTATCATCCAGACTATGAGCAAAAGAAGAGACACAAAACTTACGCACAAAAGGCACACAAAAGATAAGTTCAAAATTCTATTCAAATATATACACGTATTTACAAAGTCACACCAAAAGATTTACACATTACCCGACCTCCAGTCGGTACAAAACCCAATATACACGAGCACTCCGGCTCCAAAATCTAGTTAGTCGGCCAAGTAACAAAAGGAATTAGCCGAATTAGTTCTAACAAAAGTCATACACTAGCTAAACAAAAGTACAAAAGCGACCCTAATCGCCTCCCCTAGGGCCCAGGTTCCCAACAGAACCTAACGTGTCCACCTCGTCCATCCTCTCTGGACCGGTGGCCCGTGGCGGTGCCTCTGCAGCTAGATCTAGTAGGAGCTCGCAGTCGACCGACATACTCCGAGCCCTATCCCTCAGCTGCCTCTTCATAGCGAAGAGGTGCTGGTGTGTGTCCTGAAGCTGACGGTGCAAAGCATCCGTCCTCTCCCTCTCCTCTCGGAGACCCCGCTCCAAGTCCCTAATACGCATCGCCTGCCCAAGGCCAACCTCTCTAGCCTCCTCTAGCTGTCTAAGCAGGCTGCGTCGCTCGTCGTCCACAGCCAGGACGACCTCGTCAGGGTAACAGTATGTGTACCAACATCCACAAGGTCGGTGCGCCACCTGACCAAAAGGGGAGTATAAAGTGTAAGGCTCTCCAGGTCTCTGCCGATAGCGGATCGCCCGCTTACGCAGCACTCGATCCTCTACGCCTCTCGAACTCGGAAATCTCGGTCCCACGCCACTGGGTCCCGCACCACTCGAACCGCCCGGATACATACCTACAAAACATTAAGTCGTCCGTCAACCAGCATTTCAGCTTAAAAGATATCATTCAACTTAAAATGGTCAAGTATGCCTAGTGCCTATCGCGTATGTCCCACTTGCCCAAGTCCTCTAACCTAGGCGCTCTGATACCAACTGTGACAGTTCTCAGGGTCACATCACGGGGTACCTATCAGCTTGCCACCGGCACGCGGGCATCCCCTACGGAGAGTTTCGCTTCGTGACTCTTAACGAACGAGAGGCTCGGGGCTTTTCCAGACGAAGGACTTAAGGTCCCAACTGTCGGCATATGGCTCTGATACCAACTGTGACGACCCCACTTCTCCCAAGGGCGAACCCAAGGGTATCGGCGGGCCGCCTGCCTAGCTCGCGCCAGGACTCCAAACTTAAAACAATAAAAGCCAAAAATCCAAAAGATTTCTATATACAATCCCAAAAGAGTTATAATTACATTCTCCAAAGTACCTGCTCACACTATTACATCCTTATAAGTACCACCAAAACCAAAACATACATACTATAAATCCAACTATTACAATCAAACGCAAACTTAACTACACTAGTGCAAGTGACAAGAGTCCCCGCGTCGGCCCCTGCTAAGGAAAACAAAAGGAAAGGGGTAAGCTATATGCTTAGTAAGTAAACAGGGGCGAAAGCATAAATTTCACGTAACAGCAGTCACACAATAGGAGTAAAGCAAAAGCAGAAAAGTAACATCACATAATAAGGATACAGGTGGCTCCAAAGCCAATTCATATGCCATGCGTGATCTCCTGCCGACACTTCGTCGACCGCAACTAATAGTCCGTAGAACCCCGCTTGTACACCCACCGAGCACCTTATCACCCTCACTGGCCAGTCACCTCACAAACTTGCTCGAGCAAACGAAATTGAACTTGCGGAGCAAGCTCGGTTCACAAACTTGGTCACTTTCTCGGTGAACCGGATTCACAAAATTGGTTCATAACATGAACCTACAAACTTGGTGACCTCAGACTAAGTTGGACTGACTTCGACCAAGCCCTAACCGGCTCGAATAGTCCATACAGGTCTTAGATCGGGCCCACGAACTCACAAACTTTGCAAACTTCACAAACTTTACTTGAAAGTCTCCCCGAGCCACAAGCTCAAGGGTTTTGGTTCCAAAAGGTTCATATACATATGCCAAGTACAATTATACATTCAAATGAGGGTTTAGGTCGAGTGCGATAAAGTACACCCTCGCCTAAGTACCCTTTTCACACATCTCAAACACATAGCAAAGAAAACACACCAAACTGGCCTGAATACTTACTCAGAATCTGAAATAGCAAAAACACGAAGTCGGATCGAAATGAACAGCTAGTAGTGGGCCCCACCAGTTCCGCCCAGCTCACCACCGTCTGACATAGAAGATTGTGTCACATAATATCGCAAACGGCTACTATCGTGCCTAAAACAAGCAAAACGGCAAAAACGACACGCGCGCACGTAAATATGACGGACGGAAACGGAAACGGCCGTTAGCGGAAACGGCAGATTTCACACTCGTTTCTAGTTTACTCATAAGTTGAGCTACGAATATCAGATTAAGGCGTATGAGATGCCATATCGAAGCTTAAAGGATGAACAACAACTGTTATGAAGACATCCAGAACTGAAACTGGAGGCTTCAGTCCCAAATGAACCAAACACAATCACTTACGAAATCTGGCCAATACACAAATGGTCAGTTTTGAGTGCAAACTGTTGTCCATGCTACACATGGTCAAAAGAGCTGAAAATTGGCAGTTAGATGGTTCATTCCAAATGGAACAACTTTCATGAAGGTCGGCAATCCAAATTCGGAACGGAAATTGGTCATCAGGACCAAAACAGATCTGACCAGAAAATGGTCATTTTCACGGGCAAGCCTTGTTTGCTCGGCTATATCTCAGGTTTTATAAATCCGATTCATGAATTTCTAAGGGCGTTAGAAAGCTCTGATATAGATAGGGCTATAAGTTTGGTGTTTTGGTCGCAAGCCCAAACAGCTTGTAATCTAGTCAAATGTGAAGCCAAATTTCCAGTCGTAAACTGTCCCGATATAAAAACAGTTCTGACATGCATTCTTATTTCGATCATAACTAGAGCTACGGGACTCGGATTTTGATGCATTTTATAGCGTTTCAAAGCTGTGGTCAAGATCCACATTTCTTCTGAAGAAGTCGACACCCAGATCGTACTCTATCAAAATCGAAAAAAATCATGGTCAGAAACTTTTCAAAAACGTAACAGAATTTGACGGTCACAACAGGTCTGAGTATTTCGTTTATAACTCAGGCTATACTAATCCCTTTAACCTGAAAATTTACAGGGATATCCAGGACTTAAGGGGTTACAATATTTAAGAAGGAAACTTTGTCCAATTTTGAATGTAACAAGGTCAAAAATGCAAGACACTATACCAGAATCGTAAAACAGGATCACAAATCGTATTCTAGTACAAACATCATAACTCAGCCTACACAAGTCCAAATCCAGAAATTCCAAAGGAATATGATAGCTAAGAGATCCAGTTACATTTCATCAGAAGATACCAACATCGAAATCCAAAGCAATACCAGTCAAAACAACCCATTTCAAACACAGTTCGTACATTCTGATTAACCAGAACAGCAACAGTAAAATCGACATATCTCACTCTACACTAATCCAAATGACCTGAAATTTTACAGGCACCTCAAAAACATCAATACCTACAACTTTCATGTTTTAAGAAAAGACCAATTCGGCCTCTAACCACATGATCCAAAACCGGACAGATAAGGGGGTTATGAAACCCTAACTTTTCCCATTTCAAACCAAACCCAAAATTGGTTGCATTTATCAATAATTCACACCTACTAGAGTCATAACCCCTCATTATCAACCATCATAAACAACCACAACACCATGATCACATTAAACCAGAAAATTCCTCAAAAAATAAAAACTTCACCAATTCATCACAAACCAAGAATAAATCACATAATCCATCACTTTAGCTCCCATTAGGCACAAATTAAACATCATTAAGTATAGGAGGAAGTTTAAGCATCACTTACCTAGTAAACAAGAGAGGGGAAGTTGTAGGACACCTTAGCTCTCCAAGAAAACTTCACCAAATCACTCACTAACACCAAAGAGAAGGTTTTTATGGAGTGGAAACTAACTTTAGCACTTAGTTTGGTTGATTTGAGCTAAGTAGTAGCTAAACTTTGAAGAGTTTTTTCTTTCTTCTTGCTAGAGAGGGCCGGCCATAAGGAGGTAAGAAAGAGTGAATTTTGTGGTAATTTTTAAGATATTTAACTAATTGGGTCAAAAGTCAAAAACATGAATAGTGTTCCATAAGTCAAATCCAATAAAAGGTTGACACTTGTCACTCCTTAAATGCAATCTTATCTATTCTTTTTCCTTTCACATCAATCACTTCACATCCTCTACTTATCTCTTAGCACCCGATAAATTTTACACAGTATCCAGAATTTAACCTAATTGGCCGAATTTTTCCGAACTTACCGCACTAGTGGGTCCCACATCCGAGATACGTTCTTATTTTCTCAAAATCTAACTGATACTTGAAAAATCATCGAAAACCCATATATACTCATACCGAATATCAAATAACCCAAATATCGACTTACGATCGGACTGGGGCCTCACAATCTCCCCCACTTAGGACAATTTCGTCCTCGAAATTAATTCGTTGATCAAAGCGTACCTTCAAAACCTGCCGAAGGGTCAATCGCCTCCTGTTGACCCATTGCATACACTCTTGCTAGCCCTTTAGGTCGATTGTCCCCTGCATTTGACGGCTTAGTTGTGGTCCCTTCAGTCGGTGGCTTAAATCCTTCCTTTTTCATCTTAGGGCACCGGGCAATCAGGTGTTCGGTGCTACCACATTTGAAGCATTTGCGTACCGAACTATTCTTCCAGCAATTTTCATCGGTGTGATTGCCCCCACAGAAACCACAGGTTGACTTGGCGGCTGTACTTGCCCCTCCACGCTGGACACTCCTCGGCCCCTCTTGCATTACCTGACCCCGCACAAAGTTATTCGGGGTCCCTGCAGGGCGTGGACCATTCGTACCTTTATTTATCTTGGCAGGTGGCTCGTTTCGCGAGCTTTGTCCGACCATGGAGTCATTTGAGCTAGGTTGCCTCCTTTTCCGATCGTGAAAGGCTTTCACCTGTCCTCTGGCAGTCTCAATCCGCTGTGCTTTTTCTAGCGCTTGGCTAAACGTGTTCAACTGAGCAGCTGCTAGCGATTCCTGAATTTCCACATTTAAACCTTGAATGAATCGACGGATTCGTTTCTGCTCCGTTAACACCAGCTCTGGGGCAAAGCGAGAAAGTTTAGTGAACTGAGTTTCGTACTCCGCCACGCTAGATGCACCTTGACGCAGGCGGATAAAATCATCTTCCCGTTTCTCTTGCACGATGGGCGGCAAGTACTTCTCATTAAATTCTCGGGTAAAATTGATCCAGGTCCAGGGGGTTTGTTCGCGCTCCCACTTGGTTTTAATCACGTTCCACCAGGCTCGAGCGGCTCCTTCAAACTGGAACGCAGCAAAAGATATCTGCCGCTCTTCCGAATACCTAAGTACGGCAAATATATCGAGCATACGGTCCATCCAGGTTTCTGCTAAATCAGGATTAGGTCCTCCTATGAACTTAGGAGGTGCAAACTTTTGGAACCGTTGTAAGGCACGGTCCTCACCCTCATGATTATGTCCCGGATTATGTCCAGGATTCCCAGTATTGCTTCCTTGACCTTGGGAATTTGCCATGCGTTCTAACAGATCGGCCAACCGCTGGATGGCTGTAGCTATTTGATCCGGCCCGTTTCCATTATTTCCTTCAGAGCCTTGTCCTAGCCCTCTAGCTCCACTTGGACCACCGGAGTCCATCTAGTGTACAAGTCTATAATTCGGAACAATACGTATACTTATCATCCAGACTATGAGCAAAAGAAAAGACACAAAACTTACACACAAAAGGCACACAAAAGATAAGTTCAAAATTCTATTCAAATATATACACGTATTTACAAAGTCACACCAAAAGATTTACACATTACCCGACCTCCAGTCGGTACAAAACCCAATATACACGAGCACTCCGGCTCCAAAATCTAGTTAGTCGGCCAAGTAACAAAAGGAATTAGCCGAATTAGTTCTAACAAAAGTCATACACTAGCTAAACAAAAGTACAAAAGCGACCCTAATCGCCTCCCCTAGGGCCCAGGTTCCCAACAGAACCTAACGTGTCCACCTCGTCCATCCTCTCTGGACCGGTGGCCCGTGGCGGTGCCTCTGCAGCTAGATCTAGTAGGAGCTCGCAGTCGACCGACATACTCCGAGCCCTATCCCTCAGCTGCCTCTTCATAGCGAAGAGGTGCTGGTGTGTGTCCTGAAGCTGACGGTGCAAAGCATCCGTCCTCTCCCTCTCCTCTCGGAGACCCCGCTCCAAGTCCCTAATACGCATCGCCTGCCCAAGGCCAACCTCTCTAGCCTCCTCTAGCTGTCTAAGCAGGCTGCGTCGCTCGTCGTCCACAGCCAGGACGACCTCGTCAGGGTAACAGTATGTGTACCAACATCCACAAGGTCGGTGCGCCACCTGACCAAAAGGGGAGTATAAAGTGTAAGGCTCTCCAGGTCTCTGCCGATAGCGGATCGCCCGCTTACGCAGCACTCGATCCTCTACGCCTCTCGAACTCGGAAATCTCGGTCCCACGCCACTGGGTCCCGCACCACTCGAACCGCCCGGATACATACCTACAAAACATTAAGTCGTCCGTCAACCAGCATTTCAGCTTAAAAGATATCATTCAACTTAAAATGGTCAAGTATGCCTAGTGCCTATCGCGTATGTCCCACTTGCCCAAGTCCTCTAACCTAGGCGCTCTGATACCAACTGTGACAGTTCTCAGGGTCACATCACGGGGTACCTATCAGCTTGCCACCGGCACGCGGGCATCCCCTACGGAGAGTTTCGCTTCGTGACTCTTAACGAACGAGAGGCTCGGGGCTTTTCCAGACGAAGGACTTAAGGTCCCAACTGTCGGCATATGGCTCTGATACCAACTGTGACGACCCCACTTCTCCCAAGGGCGAACCCAAGGGTATCGGCGGGCCGCCTGCCTAGCTCGCGCCAGGACTCCAAACTTAAAACAATAAAAGCCAAAAATCCAAAAGATTTCTATATACAATCCCAAAAGAGTTATAATTACATTCTCCAAAGTACCTGCTCACACTATTACATCCTTATAAGTACCACCAAAACCAAAACATACATACTATAAATCCAACTATTACAATCAAACGCAAACTTAACTACACTAGTGCAAGTGACAAGAGTCCCCGCGTCGGCCCCTGCTAAGGAAAACAAAAGGAAAGGGGTAAGCTATATGCTTAGTAAGTAAACAGGGGCGAAAGCATAAATTTCACGTAACAGCAGTCACACAATAGGAGTAAAGCAAAAGCAGAAAAGTAACATCACATAATAAGGATACAGGTGGCTCCAAAGCCAATTCATATGCCATGCGTGATCTCCTGCCGACACTTCGTCGACCGCAACTAATAGTCCGTAGAACCCCGCTTGTACACCCACCGAGCACCTTATCACCCTCACTGGCCAGTCACCTCACAAACTTGCTCGAGCAAACGAAATTGAACTTGCGGAGCAAGCTCGGTTCACAAACTTGGTCACTTTCTCGGTGAACCGGATTCACAAAATTGGTTCATAACATGAACCTACAAACTTGGTGACCTCAGACTAAGTTGGACTGACTTCGACCAAGCCCTAACCGGCTCGAATAGTCCATACAGGTCTTAGATCGGGCCCACGAACTCACAAACTTTGCAAACTTCACAAACTTTACTTGAAAGTCTCCCCGAGCCACAAGCTCAAGGGTTTTGGTTCCAAAAGGTTCATATACATATGCCAAGTACAATTATACATTCAAATGAGGGTTTAGGTCGAGTGCGATAAAGTACACCCTCGCCTAAGTACCCTTTTCACACATCTCAAACACATAGCAAAGAAAACACACCAAACTGGCCTGAATACTTACTCAGAATCTGAAATAGCAAAAACACGAAGTCGGATCGAAATGAACAGCTAGTAGTGGGCCCCACCAGTTCCGCCCAGCTCACCACCGTCTGACATAGAAGATTGTGTCACATAATATCGCAAACGGCTACTATCGTGCCTAAAACAAGCAAAACGGCAAAAACGACACGCGCGCACGTAAATATGACGGACGGAAACGGAAACGGCCGTTAGCGGAAACGGCAGATTTCACACTCGTTTCTAGTTTACTCATAAGTTGAGCTACGAATATCAGATTAAGGCGTATGAGATGCCATATCGAAGCTTAAAGGATGAACAACAACTGTTATGAAGACATCCAGAACTGAAACTGGAGGCTTCAGTCCCAAATGAACCAAACACAATCACTTACGAAATCTGGCCAATACACAAATGGTCAGTTTTGAGTGCAAACTGTTGTCCATGCTACACATGGTCAAAAGAGCTGAAAATT
This sequence comes from Coffea eugenioides, assembly GCF_003713205.1. Classification (NCBI taxonomy): domain Eukaryota; kingdom Viridiplantae; phylum Streptophyta; class Magnoliopsida; order Gentianales; family Rubiaceae; genus Coffea; species Coffea eugenioides. The sequence continues at coordinate 11,627 of NW_020862036.1, forward strand.
GGCAGTTAGATGGTTCATTCCAAATGGAACAACTTTCATGAAGGTCGGCAATCCAAATTCGGAACGGAAATTGGTCATCAGGACCAAAACAGATCTGACCAGAAAATGGTCATTTTCACGGGCAAGCCTTGTTTGCTCGGCTATATCTCAGGTTTTATAAATCCGATTCATGAATTTCTAAGGGCGTTAGAAAGCTCTGATATAGATAGGGCTATAAGTTTGGTGTTTTGGTCGCAAGCCCAAACAGCTTGTAATCTAGTCAAATGTGAAGCCAAATTTCCAGTCGTAAACTGTCCCGATATAAAAACAGTTCTGACATGCATTCTTATTTCGATCATAACTAGAGCTACGGGACTCGGATTTTGATGCATTTTATAGCGTTTCAAAGCTGTGGTCAAGATCCACATTTCTTCTGAAGAAGTCGACACCCAGATCGTACTCTATCAAAATCGAAAAAAATCATGGTCAGAAACTTTTCAAAAACGTAACAGAATTTGACGGTCACAACAGGTCTGAGTATTTCGTTTATAACTCAGGCTATACTAATCCCTTTAACCTGAAAATTTACAGGGATATCCAGGACTTAAGGGGTTACAATATTTAAGAAGGAAACTTTGTCCAATTTTGAATGTAACAAGGTCAAAAATGCAAGACACTATACCAGAATCGTAAAACAGGATCACAAATCGTATTCTAGTACAAACATCATAACTCAGCCTACACAAGTCCAAATCCAGAAATTCCAAAGGAATATGATAGCTAAGAGATCCAGTTACATTTCATCAGAAGATACCAACATCGAAATCCAAAGCAATACCAGTCAAAACAACCCATTTCAAACACAGTTCGTACATTCTGATTAACCAGAACAGCAACAGTAAAATCGACATATCTCACTCTACACTAATCCAAATGACCTGAAATTTTACAGGCACCTCAAAAACATCAATACCTACAACTTTCATGTTTTAAGAAAAGACCAATTCGGCCTCTAACCACATGATCCAAAACCGGACAGATAAGGGGGTTATGAAACCCTAACTTTTCCCATTTCAAACCAAACCCAAAATTGGTTGCATTTATCAATAATTCACACCTACTAGAGTCATAACCCCTCATTATCAACCATCATAAACAACCACAACACCATGATCACATTAAACCAGAAAATTCCTCAAAAAATAAAAACTTCACCAATTCATCACAAACCAAGAATAAATCACATAATCCATCACTTTAGCTCCCATTAGGCACAAATTAAACATCATTAAGTATAGGAGGAAGTTTAAGCATCACTTACCTAGTAAACAAGAGAGGGGAAGTTGTAGGACACCTTAGCTCTCCAAGAAAACTTCACCAAATCACTCACTAACACCAAAGAGAAGGTTTTTATGGAGTGGAAACTAACTTTAGCACTTAGTTTGGTTGATTTGAGCTAAGTAGTAGCTAAACTTTGAAGAGTTTTTTCTTTCTTCTTGCTAGAGAGGGCCGGCCATAAGGAGGTAAGAAAGAGTGAATTTTGTGGTAATTTTTAAGATATTTAACTAATTGGGTCAAAAGTCAAAAACATGAATAGTGTTCCATAAGTCAAATCCAATAAAAGGTTGACACTTGTCACTCCTTAAATGCAATCTTATCTATTCTTTTTCCTTTCACATCAATCACTTCACATCCTCTACTTATCTCTTAGCACCCGATAAATTTTACACAGTATCCAGAATTTAACCTAATTGGCCGAATTTTTCCGAACTTACCGCACTAGTGGGTCCCACATCCGAGATACGTTCTTATTTTCTCAAAATCTAACCGATACTTGAAAAATCATCGAAAACCCATATATACTCATACCGAATATCAAATAACCCAAATATCGACTTACGATCGGACTGGGGCCTCACAATCTCCCCCACTTAGGACAATTTCGTCCTCGAAATTAATTCGTTGATCAAAGCGTACCTTCAAAACCTGCCGAAGGGTCAATCGCCTCCTGTTGACCCATTGCATACACTCTTGCTAGCCCTTTAGGTCGATTGTCCCCTGCATTTGACGGCTTAGTTGTGGTCCCTTCAGTCGGTGGCTTAAATCCTTCCTTTTTCATCTTAGGGCACCGGGCAATCAGGTGTTCGGTGCTACCACATTTGAAGCATTTGCGTACCGAACTATTCTTCCAGCAATTTTCATCGGTGTGATTGCCCCCACAGAAACCACAGGTTGACTTGGCGGCTGTACTTGCCCCTCCACGCTGGACACTCCTCGGCCCCTCTTGCATTACCTGACCCCGCACAAAGTTATTCGGGGTCCCTGCAGGGCGTGGACCATTCGTACCTTTATTTATCTTGGCAGGTGGCTCGTTTCGCGAGCTTTGTCCGACCATGGAGTCATTTGAGCTAGGTTGCCTCCTTTTCCGATCGTGAAAGGCTTTCACCTGTCCTCTGGCAGTCTCAATCCGCTGTGCTTTTTCTAGCGCTTGGCTAAACGTGTTCAACTGAGCAGCTGCTAGCGATTCCTGAATTTCCACATTTAAACCTTGAACGAATCGACGGATTCGTTTCTGCTCCGTTAACACCAGCTCTGGGGCAAAGCGAGAAAGTTTAGTGAACTGAGTTTCGTACTCCGCCACGCTAGATGCACCTTGACGCAGGCGGATAAAATCATCTTCCCGTTTCTCTTGCACGATGGGCGGCAAGTACTTCTCATTAAATTCTCGGGTAAAATTGATCCAGGTCCAGGGGGTTTGTTCGCGCTCCCACTTGGTTTTAATCACGTTCCACCAGGCTCGAGCGGCTCCTTCAAACTGGAACGCAGCAAAAGATATCTGCCGCTCTTCCGAATACCTAAGTGCGGCAAATATATCGAGCATACGGTCCATCCAGGTTTCTGCTAAATCAGGATTAGGTCCTCCTATGAACTTAGGAGGTGCAAACTTTTGGAACCGTTCTAAGGCACGGTCCTCGCCCTCATGATTATGTCCCGGATTATGTCCAGGATTCCCAGTATTGCTTCCTTGACCTTGGGGATTTGCCATGCGTTCTAACAGATCGGCCATCCGCTGGATGGCTGTAGCTATTTGATCCGGCCCGTTTCCATTATTTCCTTCAGAGCCTTGTCCTAGCCCTCTAGCTCCACTTGGACCACCGGAGTCCATCTAGTGTACAAGTCTATAATTCGGAACAATACGTATACTTATCATCCAGACTATGAGCAAAAGAAGAGACACAAAACTTACGCACAAAAGGCAAGTTTATTCGTAGTATAGCTAGTTTATTTGCTTGGAATAAGTCAACAAACCATGTAGTATTAAAACTAGTAAAATACTTTGCAAAGTTTCCTTAATATTATTTTTCTTGTAAAAGTGTTACTGGAACTAGTTTACGTGAAATAGTGCTTCTTGCCGAACAAGTTTTCTGCACGTTTAGTTAAAATCGCTAAAATCTCGTGTTTTGGAAATTTCCTCTAGAAAACTAGCAAGGAACAGGTCTTAAAGAAAGAAAAGAAATGACACAAGACTTAGGGTTTTAAGAGCTAGAAAAAGTATTCTCTAAAACTATCAAGGCTAGTTTAAGCTAAAGGAAAATTGTCGGTTGGCAAAATTTAGGGCAAAGTACTAATTACTGAATTTTATCATATGCTACTAGCGAAAAAAATAAAAATAATTATTTTTGATTAGCTTGATCAAAATTGCTCGAGTTCACAGGGTCGAAACGACTTTCACAATTTCGATCCCATTTCGAAATCCCATTATGGTTCAAATTTGCCAACAAATCAAAATCACATTTTAATAGAAAATCCCTAGGGCTTCGTCAATCATTAGCCCTGGGTTTTCAATAGATTCACTTCTGATCAAAATGGAATAAATGACCAAGGCTTCGTCAATCATTAGCTCTTGGTTTTGGCAAGTTCATATCACCTCACAGTTGAAGCAAAATAAATATAAAGTCTTCAAGTAATTCTAGCAGTTAATTTCATAACACTTTAACACTTGTATAAAATCATTCAAATGGCCAAGGGCTTTATCAATCATTAGCCCTTAGCATCCAGCAATTAGTCCTTAAAGATATAAAGCTAACATTTCACAATAATCAAATTCCAAAAGTATCCATTTCGATGCCGATAATTTCACCAAATAAATCTGAAAAAATTCCTTTACGACTTTCCTCAATTCAGTTGAGAAATATTTTTTTCCCAGGTCTATGCCTCAACATTTTTGATTCAATTCAGCCCACAATTCAAATGTTTCACATCAACATATCTTGTAAAGCTTTAAAACAACATATTCCAGGCGTTTCCAACCATTATGTTTCAAAGGAAAAATTTCAAAACCAAGCTAAAATTCCAACTCAACATTAGGCTATCACAAAGGAAATTCCAGCATTTATATACCAACGTTTTTGGTTCAGTCCTTCAATATATCAAATATTTCATAGCTAAACAACTTACACAGCTGTAAATACACATTTTCCATGCATTTCTAAACCGTTAAATTCCAAGGAAAATATTCCAAAACAGGTTAAAATTTCCAAAAACAAACTGAAAATTGCTGCTCACCTCTCACGGCTATCAAGGATTTCCAGCACTTAGGTGTTTATAAATCCAATTTTTTTTCTCGGCTAAAACATGGTTTTAGATACTCAACTTTGTCATGCAAACATTTAGCTAGCTAATTAACATTTCTGGTTCAAAATCAACTTCGAATAACAACTACATACATCCCAAAAATCCAGAAATTTGTCCAGCTAGTCACGGATGAGCATGCATGAAGAAATTTTCTGTTTTCATTTTATTTTCTTGGTTAGCCGAGCTACAAAGCCTCATGCAAGACTTAATTACCTTATTATTAGTGAGGTAATCACATTCACCAGTTCAAATTGTTACCAAATAAACAGATTAGTGCTGCCTTTTCATTTCAGCTACTCGGCAGTCCATTTCTTTCCAAATCAAGGTTTCTTATGCTTCTAATATAATCATCCAATAGGCACAAATCAACATGCAAAGCCACCTAAAGAATTTACTTATCATATCCAGTTCAAAACAGGTTCGGTCAGCAGCTATAAACATCCACAAATCCAGAAATTCCTACAACTATTCTCGGATGATCTTGCATGCAGCATGTTTTCTTGTTCATCTTTATTTTTCTGAGTTAAACCCGTTAATTAGCAACATGCAGAGCTTAATCATCTTGAAATTTACTAGTTAATCCTGGTTAGAGGCTCAAAACAGCAAAATTAAACCAAATGAAGCGGCATTAAACCAGTCAGATTCTCGGCAGAAACTTTTACTTCCAAAACAGATTTTTCCACAACTTTGATTTCATCATCCGACTGCACAAACAACACAGGCAAGCTCTGATACAGCTTCATCTACCAGCAAATAGCTATTTTAAGACTCGAATTTACCTCAGCTAGGAACTCAGCTCATGCACAAGAAAGCTATGAAGTTTTTCTCTCTCAGCTCGCGCACACTATTTGGTCCTGGTTTTTGGTTTGCAGCTGGAATGGTGTTGCGATGAAGATGGTTGCAGCTGGTGGAGGTTGAAAAGAAAACGGAGGAGACTCACGCACGACCTCTCCCTTCCTTCCTTCAACTCACGGTCAGAACCAGAAAATTTGTTTTGCAGCTCGCGGATTCCCCTCTCTCGGTTTGTAGAGTGCGGCTCTCTCACTCCCTCCCTTCGTCGATGATAACAAGGTAGAGTAGGAGTGCAGTGGTCGTTTGTAATATAGTAATGAAGAGGAAGAGGGATGGTGCCGCTGTTTTGAGAAGGAGGTTGAGTGTTGAGATGGTAAAAAAAATTTCTATTGGCCGGATGGTGCGGTGCTTAGGATGCTGTCAGAGGGATTGTTTGGTTTTGCCTGGAAATGTTGGGGTTGTATGGGGGCATTTTAGTCTTTTCACTTTTCTTCCTAACCTCTACTTAAATTCTCAATTCTAACTTAATTCCAAAAATTATCCCTATGTGTGATTTGAACGCCTAATTATACACTAGTCATGCAAGACTTTAATTATCGTAACTTCATGCTTTAAGTATGTTTCGCATACTTGTATTATATTTATCTAAAATTCATTGATTTCGTCTTACCGTGAAAAATTTCCTTTTAACCTATAATGCTAGCAACTCATTGGAATTAATCATTAAATTTCAAGTAATTTATTTTAAGGTAATAAGATTAATCGGCTCGAGTATCATTAATTTAGCATGAAGGAATCTAAATATTCTAACGTTTTAAATTAATCTAATTCTAAAAGTATTAATTTAATCTATCGAAAAAAAATTCATAGTTTAGTAAAATTATATTATTTTTCACATAAAATTGTTTTTACGTACTTGTCTGCAAACAAGTGAAAGTAATGCTAAAATTTATTAAAGAATTAAAAGAAATGCAAATGAAATATGCACAGGCTTATATATATTTTTGGGGTTCTCACACTTATCTCTTCTACTCCCAAGCAATTGTGCTTTCTTACTAATTGCTACATTGTGTGGTCACTTAGAAAAGATGGTAAATTTCATTTTGAGCAAAAAAATGCCCATAACTTGATTAGCTTTTTAATCAACCTAATTCACCCCCCTCTTAGGTTGTCTTCGATCCTTATAGTTTAGTACTTTCCTTCTTTCTAAAATCCCACGCCAAGTAAAGGATGGTCGACATCCTAACTTCGCATGGAGAAATTTGGAATCAGCAAAGTATTTGGCTTTAAGAATCTGGTGCAAGAGAATAGTAAGATTGGTTAATAGCCTCCAAGCTTGTTTCGCTAGCATAGCGTAATGGAAAGCTTTCAAATTTATGAAACCCAAGCCACCTTTTTCCTTTGGGATGCAGAATTTGTCCCAACTTAACCAACGTATTTTACACTTCTCTAAAAAACTTCCCCACCAATAATTGCTCGCCATTGAGTGTATATGTTGGAGCACATTATCAAGTAAAAGGAAGCAGGACATATTGTAAGTAGGGATTACCTGTACAATAGTTTTGAGAAGAACTTCCTTAAGTGCGCATCAAAGGGTTTTCTTTTTCCATCCCTCTAATCAGCTCCATACCAGATCCTTAATAGAAGCAAAAATCTGAGATTTCGATCTGCCAACTACTATAGAAAGACCTAGATATTTGTCATGAGAATCAACTATCTGCATATTAAAAAATTGGGAGATAATTACTCGAGTCTCCTAGGAAGTATTTGGACTGAATATTATTGTAGATTTCTTTAGATTGACACACTGACCAGAAGCACGTTCGTAAATCTGGATCACTCGTTGGAAGTTCTCAGCTTTTTCTAAGGTAGCGTTCCAAAGAGAAGCGTATCATATGCGAACAGGAGATGCAAAATTGGCGGAGCATTATTGTTCACTGTGATACCATGCAATTTGGTACAGCAAGCAGACTCCTGCAATAGACAAGAAAAAGCTTCTCCACAAATAAGAAATAGATAAGACGATAAAGGATCACCTTGTCTAAGTCCCCTTTGTGGGGGTGATTGAGCCAACTTGCACACCATTCAGCATGAAGGAAAAAATGCCTGAAGAAATACATTTATGGATTAGAGAGATGAAACGAAAATTGAAACCAAGAGCACTCGTAACTTTCAAAAGAAAATCCCGCACAACATTATCAAAGGCTTTAATCATATCTAGCTTAAACAACATTAGACCATCTTTGCTCCATGTTTAGTCTTTATATAGTGGTGGTGTTTGTAAGAGAGTAAAAGATTATCAGTAATTAGCTTACCTAGAATGAAAGCAGATTGGGATTCAAAAATGATGTCAGGCAAAAATACCTAATTCTATTAGCAAGACCTTAGATGCTACCTTATAAACAACATTACAAAGTGAGATGGGCCTAAACTGAGAAATTTGGTCAGGGATTTTGCATTTAGGAATAAGAACAATACGAGCAAAGTTAACTTGACTGTTAAAGACACCATTATTCAAAAATGATAGGACAAAATGACTGATATCTTGTGTGACAGCCCCACCTCCCCCTAAGGCGAACCAAAGGGTTCGGCGGGCCGCCTGCCCAACTCTCGCCGGGACTCAGTCGTTCACTTCAACCCTCAAACAAAACCAGAATAAACCCACAAGAATAAATATAACGACGATCCAAAAGTTAAAGCAAAACTTATGTACATTACTATCTCAAAAGGGAGTACAAACATCGAATATACAAAGGTTCTCAATTCACCACACATCCAGCCCGTGCCAACCACTAGGGCGAGAACCATTACAAAATCAAAAAACTAGACTAGGCTAGTCTATACAGAGCTCTCGTCCTGCTCGCCGTCCCCAGTTAAGGAAAACAAAACTAAAGGAATGAGCTAAAAGCTCAGTGAGGTTCCAAACACATAATCAAACAATCAATCGAATACATTAATCACAGAGTATCAATAGTTCAAGAAACATTTACAATGGAAAGCGATAATAACAGATTCATTAAAAAGATACGGGCTAACAGGGAGCTATTCGTTCGTTCGTTCATTCTCCTGTCATTCCCCTTATTCCTCCAATCATTTTTAAAATGCATTTCGATAAGCAAAACCCTCGTTCGTTCATTTATTTCATTCACCCCCTCCTGGACGTTGGCCAGGCTCCACCCGACAACAAGGTAATACTCGAGTATACCAAATATTCACCCAAGATCACCATATCGCCCGACCGAATCCGCTTCTGGTTCGAGTCGATCGGTAACAAAGGGCAGGGCCTAGTTCAGCCAAAAGGCTTACATCCATGCACATGTAAATGTTTCAATCATTAAAAATTTCACATTTCATTTAGGTCGAGCGCGATAAACACTCGCCTAGAAAACTCATTTTGGAAATCCTTGAAAGCACTTAACACATTGTCAAACAATAACACAAGCCATGAAGTCAAGGAAAATATAACAAACAAGGAGCACTCACCGATTTAAGCAAAATAACGTCCACAGTTTCCTTCCGGATACACCCTCAATCACCAAGGTATCCTAATATAATCAAACGAACACATTATGCTTCAACCATCAAAGATTTAAGTGATTCAAAGAAAATTTGAATACGTACTAGTACAAAATATAAGTTTTGGTAGTGAAAAGAGTACATTGAAACCAAAGGACATAAGTAAAATATTTGTAAAACTTAGACTCACTTGTAAAACTTTAAAATCGCTATTTGAGTCGAAGTGGCAAAGAAAACGTAAATACCCTAGATGGTTCACGTGGTATTCGCTCTCAAGTCTTACTCAAGTCGCAAGTATATCGACCTAATTCGCGAGCGTAAATTTGGGCAGCACGCCCTTTGTATTTACCTATTTTCCAGCCATTTATGGCTTCACTATTTTCCTCAATCAATCCCAAAGTCACACACAAAATCATCTCATTTCAATAGCCACTCCATAGGCTCCAACTCATACAAGTACAAAAGCAAGCTAGGAACATGTGCGGAAATGAAGGTTGAGTCAAGAAATAAAAGACAGATTTGACGTTATTTTGCGTAACGGACACAACCGAAGCTACGCTTATCGAATTGGGGTGAAATTTATACCATTTCAAAGCTAAGATAAAGGCCTACAACTTTGATGACGACCACTCAGTCTAGTTTGTAGTGTATCTAAGTCAAAATCTCAAATAACAGAATCAGAATCTCACATTCGGGCTTGTTAACCGCCTTATGCGTAAATGAGAATAACTCAGGCTGCCGAAATCCAAACTAGGTGATTCCAGGGGAGTTGGAAAGCTAAGACATAGCACTACAACTTTCGTGTTTTGACTAAAAGCTAGTTCAGTACGTATCAAGGTGAAACGTTGCAAATGTCCACTGGTCCAAACCTATGGTAGTCAGGGGTATTTCAGTCTTGTTACAGGCTACGTTGCTCCGATTGAGATGAAATTTTGTAGGAAATTATAAAAAATTATTCTCTACAACTTTCATGTTTTGTACTAAGTCTAATTCAGCCTCTAACATAAGGAACAAGAACAGGGTAGAACTGAAGCTTCAATTTCCAGAAATCTGGAATTTTGCTACATCAAGCTATAATTCACATTTTTACCTTAAAACCACCACTACTTTCTCCTTTACAAGATTATATACCATATATATACACCATATAACACCTAACCAAAAAGAATTATAAGTGAATAAATCAAAACCCTAACTCAAAATTCATCCCTCCAATCATCAAAACCATTTCAAACAAGCATCACAAGCACAATTCTAACATTAATACCCAACTTAATCATGATTAATAGAAAAGAAAGGGTGATCAGCCATTATACCTCAAGACAAGGCCTTGCAAGAGTGATCCTCCACTACTCCTTGAAATTTTTGGTTCCTTAAGCTTCCCAAGCTCTCAAACTATTGATTAATCGGTTTAGCTTTCTTGTTTTCTCACTGAAGTGGATCAAACTCAAGATGTATTATGGTTTCTTTCTCTTGGATTTTCCCTCTCTTTCTCACGGTTCATATGGCAGAAATGGAGGCTGAAATAAAGTGCAATTGAAGCTTCAAGAAGGTTTGTGATGGCCCCACCTCTCCCAGGGCGTACCCTAGGGTTTAGCAGACCGCCTGCCCAACTCTCGCCAGGACTCACTCACTCGCATCAATTAAAATAAGGTGCAACCTCAATAATAAACGAAATAACGGTTCCCAAGTTTGGAACATACGAATACATTCATTTCTATCTCAACCATCCATACAGTCCCAAATACATCAAAGGATTTAAGTTTTCAGTACATTCAACCCTAATCGAGCGACTAGTGCGAGTACAATTACAAATTTCAAAACAACTAGACTACGCTAGTCTGTACACGTCTCACGCCTCGCTCGTACCCCTGTAAGGAAAATAAATGGCGTGGAATGAGCTAAAAGCCCAGTGAGGTTCCAAATAGCAAATTAACCATTATTTATAACTACAAGTTTTCGATATAGCAAAGTAATGAGCATGAAGAGTTCATAAAAGTGAGCAATAACACTTCAAGTAGAAATCTCAAAATGAGCGAGTATAAAAGTTTTCAGAAGAAACAATAATTCAATAAACAATAATCATTCCAAAGCATAAGGATACGGATGGCTCTCAGGAGCCAACTTCCCATTTCATCATCAGGAGCTTGATCACGTAATAGTTGACACTCCGTCAACTTTCAAGTAAAGGAACCAATCCGGTAGAGCACCACTTACACTACTCTCCATCCACCATTCAAACCTCCTACTGGGCCCAAAATCCTCAAGAAACACGGGTGGTAATACTCGAGTATACCGATTAGTCGAGGAGATATCACTCCACTCGACAAACATGAGACCCAGGGTTCGTTACCCAATCGACCAAGCCCTTGCCGGCTCGACTCGAGTAACTTGCTGTAGGGTTTCTAGAATTCCAGGAAGTGCGCACATCATAAACAAGTATATCAAATCAATTTCAACAATAAACAAGTATATATCAAATAAGGGCAAGTGCGATAAAGTACACTCTTACCCGATCAAACCAATCATATATCATTTAATCATATTGATCAAGTATTGGAAACAAGTGTCTAGTTTAATCAGATATTTGGAAGCACTCACCAAAATGAAGTGCCCCTAGTAATCACGTCTGGGTTATACTCCGGGTTTGGAGTCCAAATCTGCGATAAAACTTTGTTTTAGAACTTTGAAAATCGACTAAGGTTCGAAACGTAGACGTTTAGTTCAATAAGAATCAAGAAATGGAAATTCACTTGGAGAATATTCGTGAAACACTCGTTCGCTTTTCAAACTATATAACTTTGTAACATTTATACTTGGAAATGCCATTTGAGTCGAAAGTACAAGGAAAACGTATTTCTAGTAGTCATGATTGTATTTCTCAAGGGTACAAGTTCGGCCGAATCTTCACTGATATACCTCGATAAAAGGAAATGCAAATATCCTAGATAGTTCAAGTGGTAATCGCTCCTAACCCTTACTCAAGTTGCAAGTATGTCTACCTAGCCCTTAAGCGTAAATTTGGGCAGCACGCCCTTTGTATTTTCCTATTTTCCAGCCATTTATGGCTTCATTCTTTTCCTCAATCAAACCCAAAGTTACACACAAAATAATCTCATTTCAATAGCCGTTCAATAGGCTCAAGGTAATACAAGTACAAAAATCAAGCTAACGACATGTGCGGAAATGAAGTTTAGCAAAAGACAGATTTGACGTTGTTTTATGTAACAGATACAACTGAAGCTACGCTTATCGAATTGAGGTAAAACTTATACCATTTCGAAGCTAAGAAAAAGGGCTACAATTTTGATGAAGATCACTTAGTCCAATTTTCAGTGTAACCCAGTCAAATTCCCAATTCACAGAACCAAACTTCTACTAATCGACCAGTTAACCGCACTATATTCAAATGGCCATATCTCAAGCTACGACAGTCTATTTAAGACGTTCTCAGAGGTGTTGAAAATCTAAGACAAAGTACTAAAACTTTCATGTTTTGGATAAAATCTAGTTTAGTACGTATCCAGGTGTACAAATGCAACCAACTTAGTGTACTGTCAAAACTGTCCGCTGAATTTACTCCTAGGGCAGTCAGGGTATTTTCGTCTTTTCACAGGCTACGTTACTCCGATTGAGTTGAAATTTTGTAGAAAACCATAAAATATCATTTTATACAACTTTCATGTTTTGTACTAAGCCTAATTCGGCTTCTAACATGATGAAATGGAATCGGGCAGAACTGAAGCTACAATTTCCAGGAATCTGGAATTTTGCTATATTCAAGTTATAATTCACATTTTTACCTTGAAACCACCACTACCATCTCCTTTACAAGATTATATACCAGATATATACATCATACATGTGATGGCCCCACCTCCCCCTAGGGCGTACCCCAGGGTTCGGCGAGTCGCCTGCCCAGCTCTCGCCGGGACTCACTCCCTCACTACAAACCTCAAACAAATTGCAATATAAATCTCAAATATACATCAAATCATACATACCCCGAGTACCAGAAAGTAAACCCTAGAAAAGTTGATAATTATAACCACCACAACAACTATATACATCTTGCCAGTTAACTTATAACAAGTACAAGCTCACTCATCTAAAATCGAAACACTAAACACCTTCCCGAGCGATCCCCCGCGTCGGCCCCCTGCTAAGGAAAACAAATGGAATGGGGTAAGCTATATGCTTAGTGAGCAATCAGGGGAAAAAAATAAAACTCACATAATTAAACAAGTAAATCAGGATATTTCACATCAATAACAGAAAAGTAACATCACAAGTGTAGGATACGGGTGGCTCCAAAGCCAGTTCAATTCCCCGAACTTGAACGCCTGTTGACACTCCGTCAACCAAGTACTCATGGTCCGTAGACTCTACTTAAACGTTCCCCGTTCACCTTATCAACCCCCGCTGGCCAGTCAACAGCACACAGCAGCTCGAGCGAAATAAAGTAACTTAGCTTTCGTCAAAGCTATAACAAGAAACTAAATCCCAAGTTTAGCATGGAACTATCTTCGACCAAGCCCCGGCTGGCTCGAATAGTTCGTCTAACCCTTGGAACCGGGCTGGAACCAAGCCCTGAGATATCCGATCTCTCAATAGATGGTATCTCTCAACAAGTGCACAACAAGATACTTACCCCAAACAGCACACAACAAATGGGGTTTAATTCAAGTCACGAGATCACCCCTATCAGCACACAGCAAAAGGGTGATACTCAAGTCATGTAATTCCCCTCCTCAGCACACAGCAAGAGGGTGATACTCAACATAAAGCATGTATTCTCACATAGGAAATCAAAACAAATGATGGGCTTAGGTCGAGTGAGATAAAGTACACCCTCGCCTACGTACCCATTTAACATATACAAAGCACTTTAACAATTTCACATCAATAACCACCCAATTACTCACTTGATACAACTTGGCACGAAAATGATACAATTCACGGAGCTTGACCGTCACCGTCAAAAGCCTCAAGATCTGTATGGGCAGATTATATACACACATGAATGAAACGGCCCTACAACAGCAATTTATAACTGAAACGATCGAATACAGTTGAAAACGGTCAAAATAATCAAAACGGTTACACGATCTTGTCCATAACGGGAGCTAGGGTTATCGGATCAAAATGTACTAGATAGTGTCTCGAACCTTAGACAAAAGGTTACAACTTCCATGAAGATAACTCAATCCATTTTTCAGTGTATCCAAGTTAAATTTGCAAAATATAAAACTAGGACTCCGAAGACTAGTTTATCTTTCTCGTGAAAATTCGGCGGCATGCCCTTGTGTTTACCCATTTTCCAGCCATTTATGGCTTCAATATTTTACTCAATCCAACCCAAAGTTATCCATAACACAATTCCATTTCAATAGCCATTCCATAGGCTCATAACAACATAAGAACAAAAATCAAAGTGATAACAAGTGCGGAAATGTAACCTAGCAAAAGACAGATTTGACGCGTGGTAGCGGAAATAACACATCCGAGGCTACGCTTATCGGATTGAGACGAAACTTATACCGTTTCGAAGCTAAGACACAGGGCTACAATTTTCATGAAGATCACTTAGTCCAGTTTCCAATCCAACCTAGTCAAATTCCCAATTTACAGAACCAAAATCCAACTAGTCGGCTAATTAACCGCACTGCACTGGAATGGTCATATCTCAGGTTACCAAGGTCCGATTAAGGTGTTCTTGGAGGCGTTTAAAAGCTAAGACAGAATAATAAAACTTTAATGTTTTTGGTAAATAGCTAAATCCCAACGGATTATAGTGAATAAACACAACCAAATAGATAAACTGTCCACGCGGAACTCTGGAATGTAACCTAGAACAGCGAGGGTATTTCCATCTTTTCACAAGCTACGTTGCTCCGATTGAGCTGAAATTTTGTAGGCACCTATAAAATACCATTCTATACAACTTTCATGTTTTATGCCAAGCCCAATTCGGCCTCTAACATGGTACAACAAAAACCGGACAGAAAGAGGGGAAATTTTCCAGAAATCTGGAATTTGTTGATTTCAATGCAACCTTTCATGATTTCTTGCTTCACTTGCTACCAAAACCCCTTATATAACCTTATATACAACATATACTAACTATACAACAAGTTTAGGCAGAAATTTATTAACCCTATCTTGCATATATCATCCCAAAAATCATCACAACAACTTGCATATCTTGTAATCAAGCCAAAACATGAACTAGATAGCATCTTAAACCAAAATTTAAAAGACCAAAAACCATAATCAGATCTTATACCTCAAAGACAAGCTTGGAAGAGTGATACTCCACCTCCTTTAGAAATTTTTGTTTGCCCTAGCTTCTTAAGCCCACAACTAGCACTTTAATCGGTTTGGAAGTTTGATTTCTCACTTGGATAGCTAAGATCAAGAAGAAGAAAGTTGTTCTTGCTCTCTCTTTTCTCTCTCTCTTTGGTCGGCCAAGCTGCTGAAATAATGAAGAGGAAAGGTGCAAAAATTGGGATAAGAAGGATGGTTACTCTCTTGGTCAAGAAACTCTTAGGTGGCGACAAGTGTCGCCACCACTACCTTTCATTTTTCTCTTTCTTTTCCTTGCTGTTTTGAGCCCTAAATTTCGGTCAAACTAGCTGGCAAATGAGAAGATATTTTGCTCAAGTATTAATGAGCTTGTATGGTAAGAAAGTGGTGGTCAAGTGGTGGGTTCAAATGGTAGTGCACGGTACCCGTCGGTTTGCGCCGTTTTTCTTAAAAACACATGTACTAGGGTTTTTACTTCCTATTTGCTACCCTTGTATCATTGCTCCTAATCACATATTATTTCTCACTTAAAATTCACTTTTAATCACCAAATTTGATCCCCTCTCCGTACCGAAAATTCATCCGGCGAAAAATCGCGAAAACCCTAATTTGCTCCAATCTTGAAAACGAAAAGTGAAACCCTACTTTTTAGGTTCATTTGCACTTATTGTAGGGTGCTTGAGTAGTAGGGCCATAATAAATGAATAATTTCCAAATAAAAGGAATTTTAAGAAAAATGTGATGAATTTTACAATTCCATAGAATAAAATTAGGGTTTTGAGTCAAATATGAGGGATTTAAACATAGTCACAAGTAAACTAGGGTTTTTGATTAAAATTTTAGGGTTTCTAGTCTTTTAAAACAAAATAAGGTTTTAAATCAAACCCAAAGAAATAACTTTAGTATCTTCCCTGAAACAAAATAATGTTTTAAAATAAAATGAACGAAAGAAACCGTAAAACAATAGCATCTTAAAAGTTGGGGTGGCACAATCTCCCTTCCTTAAAAGAATTTCGTCCTCGAAATTCCAATCAACGAACTAAAGGGTTGGAATATTCAAATACCTCAATACGATGGAAAATAGGGAAGGTACCTTCGGTAATTGCTAATGGGTCTGTCACCTCTTGGCTTCCTATTGCATAGGTCCTTGCCGGCACTTTCGGTCGATTACCCGTGGTATTAGCCTTTTTAGACGTGTTCCCTTCTGCCCTTGGCAAATTTCCTTCTTTTGGTATGTGATACCCCAAATTTTAGGATACTATTTTTGTTTAGTTTCAAAGAAAGGATTACGGTTTCTTTATTTTATTTTGTCTTAAAACATTGTTTTATTTTAAAAAAAAACTAGAAACCTTACTTGTACTTTAAAACCCTAGTTTACTTGTGACTTGCAGGTTATGTTTAAATCCCTCATATTTGACTCAAAACCCTAATTTTATTCTATGGAATTGTAAAATTCATCACACTTTTCTTAAAATGCCCTTTTATTTGGAAATTATTCTTTTACTATGGCCCTACTACTCAATCATTCCTCAATAAGTGCAAATGAACCTAGAAAGTAGGGTTTCACTCTTCGTTTTCAAGATTGGAGCAAATTAGGGTTTTCGCGATTTTTCGCCGGATGATTTTTCGGTACAGAGCAAGGATCAAATTTGGTGTTTAAGAGTGACTTTTGGGTGAGAAATAATATGTGATTAGATGCAATAATAAAAAGTTAGTGAATAGGAAGAAAAAAACCCTAGTACGGGTGATTTAAGGAAAATCGGCTCGAACCGACGGGTACCGTTTGTTACCGGGTAAACACACCATTTGACCCATACTTTATTACCTTAATCTTCTCATTTTATTTTAGATAATTGACCCTCAAAATATCTCATACATCAGCCACAATATTTGACCAAGAGAAATGAGAGAAAATGCTAGAAAGAAAACAAGTGTCAAGGCATCTATGGAAGTTGGACTTTGACCAACTTGTCTTAACCTTCATAAAACAGAAATTTGACCAAAATTTCCTCATTTCTTCCCATTTTCTTAGTCTTGGCCGAAATTATTGAGAGGAAAAATAAGAGAGGAAAAACTTCACCTTGCACCTCAATTTCAAGCCTCAATCTTGAGTTTCAACCGATAATCTTGCAAATTCCTCCACAAAAGTTGATCTCCAAGGAAGCTTAAGGGTTTTGGTGGAGTGATTTGGGAAGAGGAAGGTCTTGGCAGCTTCTTGATATAGGGATTAAGGTGAATTTGGTAAGAAACTTCCCTCTACTTCTTATATGTGTGAACTAGAAGCTTAAAGTTATAGTTTTGATGGATTTATGGGGAAAATTTCATGGGTTAAATGGTATGTTGGGATGTTTAACTAGGGTTTATATTTTCAGCCTTGATTATGGTTATCTACCTCTTAATTGATGTTATTGAGCTAGTAATTGCTGGGTTTGATGATAGAGCACTTGTTAGATATGAATTTATAGAGTAAAGGTGCAAATTTCAGAATTTGGAAACCAAGCTACCCTGTTCTGTCCGGTTTTAGTGCTCCTTGTTAGAGGCCGAATTAGGCTTGGCACAAAACATAAAAGTTGTATAGAATGGTATTTTATAGTTTCCTACAAAATTTCAGCTCAATCGGAGAACGTAGCCTGTGAAAAGACCAAAATACCCTCACTGCCCTAGAATATTTCCAGTGATCCGTTTTGGACAGTTCATCCAATTGATTGTGTTTATTCACTATGATCCGTGCTGATTTAGCCATTTACCAAAACATAAAAGTTTTAGTACTCTGTCTTAGCTTTTCAACGCCACCAAGAACACCTTAAAGGGATCAGTGTATCCCAAGTTATAGCCAAAACACTTGCACCTGTTTTGTACCTTGGATTGTGTACGTTTTTGAATTTTGCATCTGACCATGTTTTATCCATTTTGATAACGTACGAACTGGGTGTTTACCTCTTCATAATAAATGTAGATCTTGGTCTTAGCTTCGAAACGGTATAAAGTGTGTCAAAATCCGAGTTCCGTAGCTCCCGTTATGACCAAAACAAGATCGATCGTCAGAACTGCCTTTGAATCTGGACAGTTCTGACGGGTATTTTGGCACTCAATTTTCGTTCTGTTCTGAGTGGATTCAGGTCTTGGCCAAAACATCAAAGTTTTAGCCTTATGTCCCAGCTTTCTAATGCCTTTGGAATTTCTTGATTTGGATTTTCGAGCTGGGAGTTATGGTCCAGAAAACATACCCTGTCCGTCACTCTAAAGTGCGAATTTCTGGAACGATTTTCCATACTTTCGACCTATTTCTGTTCAGATCCGGACTTAGGTGTCTTCATGAAAATTGTTAGCCATTCCTCGTAGCTTCGAAACTGTCTCACCCACCTTGATCCGATATTCCTAGCCTAACTTTTGATCAAAACGGATTGAGATGGCAGATTTGGCCGTTTCCGTTTGCCGTTTCCGCACTTGTGTGTGTCCATTTCGCCGTTTCCGCACTCGTATGTGCCGATTTTGCCGTTTTGATTGTTTTAAGTATGTTAGTAGCCATTTGTGATATATTGTGACAATCTTCAATTTCAGACGTTGGTGAGTTAGGTGGAGCCGGTGGGGCCTACTAGCTACTCCTCGCGGCACGAATTTCGTACTTTTGCTCTTTTGTTCGTTGGGTAAGTATTCAGGCCGCTCTTGTGTGTTAGTTGCTTATGTGTTTCGATATGTATGAAGAGGGTACCTAGGCGAGGGTGTACTTTATCGCACTCGACCTAAACCCTAACTTGCGCACATATTTGTACATGGCTTGTGTATATGAGCAATTTTGGAACTAAAACCCTTGAGCTTGTGGCTCGGGGTGACTTTTGAATAATTTTGTGAAGTTTGTGAGTTTGGGGCCCGATCTCAAGACCTAGATGGACTATTCGAGCCGGTCAGGGCTTGGTCGAAGCCAGTCCAACCTAGTCTGAGGTCAGCAAGTTTGTGAATCCGGTTCACTGAGAATGTGAACCAAGTTTGTAGGTTCAAGTTATGAACCAAGTTTGTGACCCGAGCTTGTGACTCAAGCTCAAGTTTGTGATTTCGTTTGCTCGAGCAAGTTTGTGAGGTGACTGGCCAGTGAGGGTGATAAGGTGTTAGGTGGGAGTACAAGTGGAGTTCTACGGACCTTGTTTATGGTCGACGGAGTGTCGGCAGGAGGTCACGCATGGCAAACTACTTGGCTTTGGAGCCAACCTGTATCCTTCCTTTGTATTGTTACTTTTGTACTTGACTTGACACTGTTGTGAAATAGTTGCTTATCTAAATATGAAATTTACGATTTTACCCCTGTTTACTTACTAAGCATATAGCTTACCCCGTTCCATTTGTTTTCCTTAGCAGGGGGCCGACGCGGGGATCGCTCGGGAAGGTGGTTAGATTTTGAGCTATAGAATACTTGAATTTGTATTTGTTAAAAGTTGACGAGTAAGATGTATATAGTTGGCGTGGTGGTTGTAGTTATCAGTTTTTCTAGGTTTTACTTTCTGGTACTCGTGATATGTAATTCTTGGAGAATTGGATGTAATATTTGAGATTTATCTTATACTTCATTGGAGGACTGTAGTGAGTGAGTGACTCCAGGCAAGAGCTGGGCAGGCGACCCGCCAAACCCTTTGGTACACCTTAGGGGGAGGTGGGGCCGTCACATGGTAGGTGAGGGCACTGAGCAATCAGATGCTCAGCACTACCACATCGGTAGCATTTCCGTACTTGTCCTTTCTTCCAACAATTATCTTCTATGTGATTAGCAGCTCCACAAAATCTGCATGTCATTCTAGGTCCTGACGTCGGACCTCCTCGTGAGGTACCCCTTTGGGTCTCTCTTCCTACTTGATTTTTCTCAACATTTCCTTGATTTGGGATCCCAGTGGATCGTGGTCCACCTATTCCCCGACTCTTCTTAAGTGGTGGCTCGTTCCCCGAGCTCTGTCCCTCAATATAACTGCTTGTTTCTGGGTGCCTTCTTTTCTTATCATGAAAGGCCTTTACTTGACTCTTAGTACTTTCAATTCTTTGTGCCTTTTCAATTGCTTGACTATAAGTCTCCAATTGAGCAGCTGCCAATGCCTCTTGAATTTTCACGTTCAAACCCTGTACAAATCGATGAATTCTCCTTTGGTCTGTCAGTATTAATTCTGGAGCAAAACGAGAGAGTTTGGTAAACTGTGTCTCGTACTCCGCCACACTCATAGTCCCTTGACGTAGGCGTATGAACTCATCCTCTCGCCTTTCCTGAACAAGTGGCGGTAAGTACTTCTCATTAAACTCACGAGTAAAATTCACCCATGTCCATGGGGTTTGCTCTCTATCCCATTTGGCTCGAATCACATTCCACCAGGCACAGGCCGCTCCCTCAAATTGAAAAACGGCGAAAACTATCTGCCGTTCCTCTGAGTATCCTAACGCAGCAAAAATGTCTAACATTCGCTCCAACCAACTCTCCGCTATATCAGGACTAGGTCCACCCAAGAATTTTGGCGGTAGAAATTTTTGGAACCGTTCTAAGGCACGGTCCTCTCCTTCATGATTGCCAGGATGCTGTACTTGGCCTTGACCCTGTTGGTTGACCATTCGTTCTAGTAAATCAGCCATTCGCTGTATGGCTGTAGCTACCTGGGTTTCGGCTTGCGTATTCGCATTTTCATTAGTTACCCCTTCGGTTCCTTGTCCTCGTCCTCTACCCCCACCACGAGTTTCCATTTGATGGTTTTATAGTTTCTATAATTGGGACAAAATATGGTTCAAGATCAAAGTGTGTACGTATATATACAAGTCACGCAAAATATATACAATATAATGCACCATATACACCAAGGGACATTTCAGGTTAGACAAAGTCAAGTGCAGTAAGTACTATATATGTAGGCATTAACATACCATAAGTAAATGACATGTAGAAACAATGCAAGGGCAAAATGAAAGAAACGCGACTTGTCGTCCCACACTCAGTGAAAATCACCCTCGTCCGATTTCTTACTCCACTTCCCAAGGTGCCCGTTAATTTCTTGTACTCATTCTAGCCAGACAAAGCCTGTTCATGTTCTCAAAATGCAAGTCTCAGGTCAAAAATTTCTCAAGTCGAAAATTTTACCCCGGACGGTGCTTGGAAATACAACAAGCTAGCACAACGGCTATACTTCACCAGTGAGTCTTAATTCAAGAAATTCATCCCTGGCGGTGTTTGGAAACACAACAGGCAATGCCTCACCAGAGAGTTTTAGTTCAACCGCTACAGAGGAATAGTAGCCGGTCTACAACCACACGAGTACAAATAAGTTCAAAAACAAGGTCGAAGCAGGGTTCAAACATATAAGTTCAAAAATAGAGTCAATTACTTCAAGTTCAAGGAGCACAGGTACGAATAAGAACTCACTCGGCTAGCCTATACCCAGCAATTCACATTCTCAAACAGTCACCGAATTCAAGTCCAAATATAGGTCACATTACTCATGCGTAATATCAAATCAAGTCCATTACATGTACGTAAGAACACACTATATGGTACCCAAGTACAAGAATTCACAATAAGACAATTCACAACTCGAGCCGGCCGGTCTCAAGAGTAAATCATCCATATTAGAGATTCCTACCTGGCATACCTAACCATTGTCCCCAAAGTACCATGATAAGGGTTCAAACCTAGAACGTTTCATGATTCGTAACTTAAGCTTCAAAAAAAAAGTCCTTAATCCTTAATACCCATTCACGAAATTAGGACCATAACACCACTTGGCCCAAGCTCACTCCGCGCAGAGACCACGCGAAGTAGGCTCTAGCTTTTATCCCTCAAGTAGACCTTCCCTAGAGGCATCAGAGTATACGACATAACCTTCTACTCCATCAGGCAATGTCAAAACAGGAGCTGATGTTAAGCGCTTCTTTAACTCTTGAAAACTTGATTCGCACTTTGGAGACCAAATAAATTTATTATTTTTCTTTGTCAGCTCCGTCATAGGTCCAGTAATCTTTGAAAAGTCCTTAATGAATCGCCGGTAGTAGCCTGCTAGACCCAAGAAACTTCTAACCTCAGTTGGAGTTTATGGCTGTTTCCACATTGTGACTACCTCAACTTTTGCCGAATCTACGGCAATTCCATCTTTAGAAACTTTGTGCCCCAGAAAAGAAATCTCATCCAGCCAAAACTCACATTTACTAAATTTAGCATACAATTTATGCTCCCTTAAAATCTGCAGAACCATTTTCAAGTGTTGCACATGTTCTTCTCGAGTCTTAGAGTATACTAGGATATCATCAATAAAAACTACTACGAATTGATCCAAGTACTTCTTAAAGACTCTCTGCATCAAGTCCATGAAAGCAGCTGGTGCATTAGTTTAATCCAAATGGCATGACTGCAAACTCAAAATGTCCATATCTTGTATTAAAAGCAGTCTTAGGTATGTCTTCTCTCTTGATTTTCAACTGGTAATACCCTTGTCTCAAGTCCAGTTTGGAGAAGACTACTGATCCTTGCAGCTGATCAAATAAGCTGTCAATCAATGGTAGAGGGTATTTATTTTTAATTGTACCTTTACTTAAACACCGATAATCAATACATAACCTCAAACTTCCATCATTTTTCTTAACAAATAGAACAGGTGCGCCCCATGGTGAGTCACTTTCTCTAACAAAACCTCTCTCCAATAAATCCTGTAATTGTATTTTCAATTTTTTTAGCTCTGCAGGAGCCATTCGATACGGGATCTTCGAAATCGGGGCCATTCCCGGCACTAATTCAATCTTAAACTCCACTTCTCTCTCCGGAGGTAATGTTTTTAATTCTTCGGGAAACACGTCTGGAAATTCCCTTACCACTGGTACATCCTCCAACTTTACTTGGTCACTAGGAGCATTAATCAGGAAAGCTAAGAAACCTTGTGCTCCTCGATACAACATTTTAATTGCCCGAATTCCCGAAATCATGGCAGATGATGTGACGACCCCACCTCCCCCTGAGGCGTACCAAAGGGTTTGGCGGACCGCCTGCCCAGCTCTCGCCAGGACTCACTCACTCGTATCATGTGCATTCATTCATGGACCATAATTAACATCGCAATTCAAGCTTAGAATTTACATTGATGAAAATCAAGGTACAAAGCCTCAATATATAAAACATTCTATTCGAGGAATAGCGCGAGTACAAGTCAAAAGTCAAAAGTCAAAAATAACTAGATTACGCCAGTTTTTACACCTCTCACGCCTCGCTCGTACCCCCTGTAAGGAAAACAAATAGCGTGGTATGAGCTAAAAGCCCAGTGAGGTTCCAAATAGCAAATTGACCATTATTTATAAGTACAAGTTTTCGATATAGCAAAGTAACGAGCATGAAGAGTTCATAAAAGTGAGCAATAACACTTCAAGTAGCAATCTCAAAATGAGCGAGTGTAAAAGTTTTCAGAAGAAACAATAATCCAAGAAACAATATTCATTCCAAATCATAAGGATACGGATGGCTCTCAGGAGCCAACTTCCCATTTCATCATCAGGAGCTTGATCACGTAATAGTTGACACTCCGTCACCTTTCAAGTAAAGGAACCAATCCAGTAGAGCACCACTTACACTACTCTCCGTCCACCATTCACACCCCCTACTGGGCCCAAAATCCTCAATAAACACGGGTGGTAATACTCGAGTATACCGATTAGTCGAGGAGATATCACTCCACTCGACAAAACAAGAGACCCAGGGTTCGTTACCCAATCGACCAAGCCCTTGCCGGCTCGACTAGAGTAACTCGCCACAGGGTTTCTGGAATTCCAGGAAGTGCGCACATCATAAACAAGTATATCAAGTCAATTGCAATCAATAAACAAGTATATCACGTAAGGGCAAGTGCGATAAAGTACACTCTTGCCCTATCAATTCACGTATATAACATGTACTCATATTGGTCACGTATCAAGTTCAAGTATCTAGTGCAATTCGGTATTTGAAAGCACTCACCACAAGATATAGTGCCTTTACTGGTCACTTTCAGGTTATACTCCGGGTTCGGAGTCCAAATCTGCGATAAAACTCAGTTTGAGAACTTTGAAACATGACTAAGATTCGAAACTTAGACGTTTCATTCAATAAAAATCAAGAAATTGGAATTCACTTGGAGAGTAGTCGTGAAACACTTGCTCGCCTTTTTAAACAGTAAAACTTTGTAATATTTATACTTGAAATTGTCATGCAAGTTGAAAGTACAAGGAAAACATACGTCGAACAATCATTATTTCATTTCTCAAGGGTACAAGTTCGGCCAAGTCCTTACTTATATACCTCGGAACAAGAAGACTCAAGTACCCTAGATGGTTCAAGTGATATTCATATCAACTCTACCCAAGTCGCAAGTGTATTTCTATAGTCCTTGAGCGTAAATTTGGGCAGCACGCCCTTTGTGTTTACCTAATTTTCCAGCCATTTAGGCTTCATTATTTTTCCTTAGCCAATCCCAAAGTCATATATATCATAAATTCAAGTCAATAGCCGTTCCATAGGCTCATAACATCACAAGAATAAGAATATATACAACATATACTAAATATAAAACAAGGTTAGGCAGAAATTAATCAAACCCTAGCTTGCATATCTCATCCAAGAATCATCACAACAACTTGCTTATCTTGTAATCAAGCTAAAACATGATCTAAATAACATCTTAAACCAAAATTTAAAGGAGCAAGGATCATGATCAGATTTTTATACCTCAAGAACAAGGCTTGGAACAGTGATACTCCACTTCCTTTAGAAATTTCTTGGTTCCACAAGCTTCCCAACTCACAACCCACACTTTAATCGGTTTGGAATTTCAATTTCTTACTTGAATGATTCAACTCAAGAAGAAGGAATTTGTTTTCTTGCTCTCTTCCTCTCCTCTCCTTGTTCGGCTATGGGACAGAAATAATGAGGGGAAAAGGAACAAAATTTTGGGATAAGAACGATGACCATGTCTTGGTCAAGAAACCCTTAGGTGGCGACACTTGTCGCCACCACCACCTTTCATTTTTCTCTTTCTTTTCCTTGCTATTTTTAGTCCACATTTTCGGTCAAGCTAGCTGGCAATGAGGGGGGGATATTTTGCTCAAGTATTAATGCTCATGTGATAAGAAAGTGGTGGTCAAGTGGTGCGTTCAATCGGTAGTGCGCGGTACCCGTCGGTTCGCGCCGTTTCTCTTAAAAACACACGTACTAGGGTTTTTACTTCCCATTCACTAACCTTATATCATTGCTCCTAATCACATATTATTTCTTACTTAAAAGTCACTTTTAATCTCCAAATTTAATCCTTACTCTGTATCGAAAATTCATCCGGCGAAAAATCGCGAAAACCCTAATTTTGCTCCGATCTTGAAACCAAAAGTGAAACTCTACTTTCTAGGTTTATTTACACTCATTGTGGAATGATTGGGTAGTAGGGCTATAATAAATAAATAATTTCCAAATAAAAGGAAATTTTTAAGAAAAACGTGAGGGATTTTACAATTTCAGTAATTAAAATTAGGGTTTCTATTTAAAACAAAATAAGGTTTTAAATCAAACCCAAAGAAATACACTTTAGTATCTTCTTTACAAACAACCTCCTAATATTCGGGGTGTCACAGATGATACTAACCTACCTTTCACGTCCAATCTCAAGATTGCTTCCCCGAGAATCCAAAATTCTACCACTTTGGCTCTACAATCAAGTTTAGCATGGTAATGAGCTAGGAAATCCATTCCTATGATTACATCATACCCCTTTATGTCCAAACTAACCAGATCTACTAGCATCTTACGCTCTCCAATCCAAAACTCGCAATTCTTATAGGCCAGGCTAGTAATTATACCCTTATTACCCATAGGTGTCCTAACTTCAAGATCAAAGGGTAATCTAACAGGTTGTACATCAATTTCGGCCATAAAAATTGGATTCACAAATGAATGAGTTGCGCCAGGATCAATTAATACTCTAGCTAATCGATGAAAGATTGGAAGAGTACCTTCCACGACCTCCGAGGAATCAGGTACAGGTTGATCGTCTATGGCGTACACCCTAGCCGGAACTTTTGGCCCATTTTCCCCAGAAGTGGCTTGTTTAACATTTGGGGTACCACCTTCTTGCATTTTTGGGCAGCCGGCAATTTGGTGCTCGCTACTTCCGCACCTCAAGCACTTCCCTTCTCTCATCCAACATTCATTCCCAGTATGGCCGACCCTCCTGCAATACCCACAAATTACCTGAGGGGTGGTCACACGACCTCCTTGCAGGGCGTTCCTAGTCTGATTCCTTACACTTGGTCCTCCTCTAGTATCAATATCTCTTCTTCCGGTACCTCTTGCCCCAGTTCCTCTTGCCAGAGCGCCTCGTGGTGCTCCAGGATTATTTACTCCACCCATTCCTCGACCTACTTTGGCCGGTGGAGTATTTGTATTAGTCGGCTCCCGACTGCTGCTAGGGCCAAATCTTTTCTTAGCCTGGAAGGATTTTACTTGAGCTCTAGCAACTTCAACTCTTTGAGCTCTTTCAACAGCGTCAGCAAACGTGTCTAACCGAACAGCCGCTAATCCCTTCTGGATTTCCACGTTTAGCCCCTGCACAAACCTCCTTACACGCCTTTGCTCCGTGGCTACCAATTCAGGAGCAAAACGGGACAATTTTGTGAACTGGATTTCATATTCGGCGACACTCACCGCCCCCTGCTTATACTTGATAAAGTCATCCTCTCTTTTCTCTTGGATGAGAGGGGGTAGAAACTTGGCATTGAACTCCCGAGTGAAGTTCGCCCAGGTCCTAGGAATATGGTTCCTGTCCCAATTAACCCTAATTAGGTTCCACCAGGAACGAGCAGCTCCCTCAAACTGGAATGCTGTAAAAGTCACTTGCCTCTCTTCCGTATAGTTTAGAGCGGCAAAAATATCAGAGATCCTCTCCCACCAACCTTCGGCTACCTCAGGTTCTGGACCTCCATAGAACTTAGGAGGTCCAAACTTCAAGAATATCTCTAATGCCCGATCCTCGGTATCGATTGGGCCTCCTTGATGATGCACTGCCCCCGGAGCTGGGTGCTCGGTCATGCGCTCTAGAACATTGGTTATTCTATTAATTGCGGTGGCCACTGGGTCTCCGGCCACGTTTCCTTGACCATGGTCTTGATTGACCTCAGGTTCCCTATCACCACTACCCTCGGGGTGTTGCCTAGTTGATCTCCCACGTTCTCTACCTCTAACGCGTCGATCCATAGCCTAGTTATGCCTATTGATATAAATAAAACGATTAAGCAAAAATTATTGTTATTTATTTACTTATTATTATCAAGTAAAGTCATCATGAATATCAAGAGAAAGAAAATAGAACATTTAAAACACATATTCACATACCAAAGTTCATACAGCTAGCAGGTTAGGGTGCCTTCCAAAAGTAAGGCACACAAGTTTAGTAAATATGTACAAACAACTCCTTAAACCAAGATAGGGATATAGTGCCTCAAAAGTAGGACATCTAGCTAGACAAAATGCTAGGACCTAAACTAGTGTCACCCTAACCAACCCTGGATACCCATTTACAAGCAAGGCAAGCCTGGTCTAACCCTCAGCAGGGCTGCCAGGAGCAACGGCCTCCTTAAGGTCCTCCTCCGGGTCCTCCTCCACACCTGCCTAAGCAGTACCCTCAATGATCCCCATGACCTCGTCTATCATCATAGTGGCGTCGGCCATAATACCCGTACACCTATCACGTACCTCCTCAGCTACTCGAGTCAATCGAGACCTCTGTCTCCCTAACTCCTCACGAGCGGCCTCTGACCTAGCCCTCTCGGCTGCTAACCTCTGTTGGAGCTCAGCTATACGATCCATCTGAGTATCAACCATGATGCTCAATTCCTCGACATCCTGGGTCAAAATATGATTAGCGTCTCTCAACTGGCGATGCTCGTCGTCCAAGGACAGCACTAACTCGTTAGGGTAAGCATACGTGACCCTACACTGGCATCGAGGAAACCTATCAGTTGGTGTATAACGTATACGAGGTCCTCCGTCACGTGGCCTATAGGAGATGGACCTAAGAGGCTCTACATGTCCATTAGCCACTCCATTAGCATTAGCATGTCCGTTTCCGTTTTCCATACCTACAAAGCAACCACATCCAAAGGTTAATACTTAAATAGCTAACTTGCTCGAGTGCCACTTAAGGTATATCTAACCAACTCACTTCTTAACTCTTAAAAGGCTCAAGATTTCTAGCATATCTAATATATCCTCCAAATAAATTCTAACATAGGCTCTGATACCACATATGGCGGCCCCACTTTTCCCTAAGGCGAACCAGAGGGTTAGCGGGTCGCCTGCCCAGCTCTCGCCAGGACTCACGCAAGTAAACCTACTAAAAATCCACATATAACTTAAAACCAGAACACCATTCGTCACCCGAACACGCCAAGCTTTAAAACAACTGAAATTCTAAAACACATTAACTTCAGAGATAACATTACCATTGAACATCCAAACGTTCCCTCTTAAGTACATCTCCATCTAGTTCAACACAAACTACAAATATATATGTTACAAACCACACAATAAACTCAGAGAGCTCAAATAAATTCATACAAGCCAGAACTTAGGGTTTGCACTTTTCCAACTTCAAGTGACAACCCAAAACAAAGATACTAAAACGACTCGAACTACAATTATGAAAGCTTAAGCAGACTTCAAAACTTCCGGATGCTGAAACCTGTTAAGGAAAACAAACATCGTGTGGTGAGCTAAAGCTCAGTGGTGCCCAAAAACATGCAATCATAAAAGCAAATAGCAAATAATAGTTCCAAGCTTAAATTCAACAAATAAGAAAGCGTATAACAACACAGGATAGGATACAGGAGCTGTCAAGAGCCATTTCCCCGCACTTGATCAAAATGAACCGCAGTTGACCCTCCGTCAACTTTCACTATCTAAAATCCATGTAGATTCATATTTTTTTCTGTGACGCCCCGAAAAGTATAAGTGTGCAAATCCGGAAATTTTCTAATTTTCTAGGGTTTATTTTATTTAATCGCCCGCCTTTTCTACATTTTCTTTATTAGAAAAATTTCCCAAATAAAGTTTATGAGCAAAAATAGTTTTAAAATGATTTTTCTAGTATCGGTTAGTTTTTGAGAAATTAAGAGCGTATTTTGAACGTGGGACCCGCAAGTGCGGTAAACGCAATATATTTTTGACAACTTGTTGGAAAGTGATATTATTTTACAAGGTGTTAAGATATTTGTATTGGAGAGACAAAAAGATAAGTTTTGAACCAAAAGGTGACAAGTGTCACCTTGTGATTTAATCTTGGACTTTGACCATTTGACTTTACCTTTACCTTTACCAAATAAATACAAAAAAAATTGATCAAA
The DNA here is from genome assembly GCF_003713205.1 of Coffea eugenioides. NCBI lineage: Eukaryota > Viridiplantae > Streptophyta > Magnoliopsida > Gentianales > Rubiaceae > Coffea > Coffea eugenioides. The sequence continues at coordinate 41,219 of NW_020862036.1, forward strand.
ATAAGCTTCATTTTGCAAGCTTCTTGGCCGAATGTTCTTGCTCAAGAAAGAAAGAAAAGCTCTCAATTTATTCCTTCTATTTCTTGCTCAATCTTCAAATCCAACCAATAAAACTCCAAATCATTCCATAAAATCTCTTTGCTAAGTGGTCTTGAGGTATGTTGTGGAGTTGTTTGGAAAGCTAAGGTGATTTGTTGCTCTATCTCTTGTATGGCTAAGGTGAGTTCTGAAGAACCACTCTCCTCCCTTAATTGATGTTCAATTCATGATTGGTGGTGGTATAAGATGCACTTTTATGGATTATATCTTGATTTTGGTTGAATTGGTGAAGTTTTATAATTTTTGGGGATTTTTCTGTTTTCATATGGATATGATTATGGGGTCATATATGATAATTGGAAATGATGTTTAATGACTCTAGGAGGTGGAAAAAGTGATTAATTACAATCAATTTCTGTTTTGGAAGGAAAAGTGGAAAACTAGGTTTCAATGTTCTTCATTCTGCCCGAATTTTTAGCTCCTTGTTAGAGGCCGAATTGGCCTTGGCTTAAAACATGAAAGTTGTAGGGAATGATATTTTAGAGGTTCCTACAAAATTTCAGGTCAATCGGAGTAGTGTAGAATGAGAAAAGTCGAAATTACTATTGTTGTTCTGGTTTTACCCGAATGTAAGAATTGCGCCTGTAATTGGTTGTTTTGGCTGGAATTGCTTCTGGATTGGTTGTTGAGGCCTTCTGATTAAATGTAACCCTGTTTCTTATCTTTCAGATGGTTTTGGAATTCCAGGATTTGGACTTGGAGAGCCTGAGTTATGATGTTTCCGCTAGAATGCGTTCTGTGACTCTGTTTTTGTGATTCTGGTATGGTATCTTGCATTTTTGACCTGGTTACACTCGAAACTGGGTTGAGTGACCTTCTGCATTGTTGTAGCCCTGTCTTTTAGCTTCGAAATGGTGGGTCTTGAACCTTCATCCGACAATCGTAGCGCCTTTGGTACCATTACCGCAAAATGACGTCAAAACTGTTTTTCTGGTTTTGAGCTTAACTTTCATTTCCGGACTTTTCCCTAGCTTGACTTGTACTAGTACTACTTGGAGCTTGCTGAGTGGCTATTGGATGAACTTGTTGTTGTGTGTGTACCTTTGGGGTTGGAATGAGGAAATAATGAAGCCAGGATGGTTGGAAAAGTTATCAAATTCAGGGGAAGTGTTGTCCGAACTTTGAAGGGATTTGTTTGCATTGAGTTTGTGATCTAAGACTTGGATTTGAGCAAGGCAATGTTATATGATGGATGATTTCTGAGCCATTGAGGTGAGTGACCTCAAACTATTTCGAAAGTTATTTATGAACCGTTCCTGCATTATTTACTTTTGAACTGTTTTCTTGCATTATTTACTTCTAAACTATTTCCAAAGTTACTTTTGAACTGTTTTCTTGCATATCATGCGTGCTTATATGAGAGTGTTCCTTGTTTGATATATTTCCTTGACTTATTGGCTTGTTATTATTGATTGATAATGTGTTAAGTGCTTTCAATGATTGTTAAAACGAGTTTTCTAGGTGAGTGTGTACTTTATCGCACTCGACCTAAATAAATATGAAAATTTTAATAATTAATGATTAAATGCTAGTTCGCATGAATGTAAGCCGTTTGGCTGAACTGGCCACTGCCCTTTGTTACCGATCGACTCGAGCCAGAAGCGGACTCGGTCGGGCGATAGGGTGACCCTGGGTGAATTTGGTATACTCGAGTATTACCTTGTAGTCCGGCTACGTCCGGATGGGTGGAGTCCGGCCAATGGTCGGATGGGTGGAGTCCGGTCAACGTCCGGAAAAGGGGATGAACGAACAAAAGGATGAACGAGGGATTCTACTTACAAAAAAAAAATGTATTTTCAAACGATTGGAGGTATAAGGGGGAATGTCAGGGGAACGAACGAACAAACGAATAGCTCCATGTGAGCCCGTATCCTTTTAATGAATGTTACTATCGCTTTCCATTGTAAATGTTCCTTGAATTATTGATACTCCATTTTAATGTATTGTAAATGTTGTAATTGTTTCTGGACTTATCATTTGATTTATGACATCATTGAAATGAACTATTGTGAAACCGATTTGATTACTGATTTTAATGGTTACTCGCTGAGCTTCTAGCTCACCCCAAAAATATTTTATTCCCCTCCACAGGGCTCGTGGCGAAGGAAGGCTTGTTGTGATTTTATTGTTATGGAATTCCTCTTGTATAAGAATTGGGATCATGGATCAGAGTGGCGCAGTGGAAGCGTGGACGCTTCGCTTTTGATATGTAAATGTTGGAACATTTGAGTTATATTGGAGATTTACATTGTAATATTTGAGGTTTATTCTTGTAATTCATTTGAGAATTATAGTGAACGACTGAATCCCGGCGAGAGCTGGGCAGGCGGCCCGCCGAACCCTCTGGTTCTCCTTAGGGGGAGGTGGGGCTGTCACATTTTCTCTTAACACGCTCCAACCAACTTACTCCCACACCGGGCCCGTACGCCCCACGAGAGAGTTTGGTATTACTCGAGTATACCTTTTTGTAAACTAGTCGAGGGGTTCACCCAACGACGTCACAACAAGTGGTTACCAGGTCAGGATAGGAGGCCCTCCCACCCTAAGGTGTGGTACGTTCCCCTGCCTGGTAGATTAGTTGACGAGTCCACGCTCCAGTCAACAATTGCAAGATATTCGAGAAAACATTTCAAGCAAGCCACCACTCGAAAGGCTAGTGCGATAAAGTACACACTGCCACTTCGATGGTTCAGGAAAACCACTTTCCAAATATCACATAACAAGTCAAGAAAGCACTTTAACACTTTAGTCATAGAACAAACACGAACACTCACCAAAAGTGAAGCTCAAAAGTCAAGCTGGGAATCGAAGTCCACGTCCTCGTTAAACCCTAGAAATTCAAGTTCTAAAAAAACCATAAGTTTTACTAAACAACTCTTGGTTTATTTATATAAAAAAAAATTACCTTGTATAAACTAGTTTAATTCCTTGAAACAAATCAATAAATTTCTTAGAGTCAAGACTAGTAAAGAAATAAAATGTTTCATGTGGTTTCTTTAAAGATATTTCCCTTCTAGAGGGCAAACTAGAACCAAATTAGTTCAAACAAGGTTTTTTTTTTTCTTAAAAAAAATCCCGATATCCAAATTTAACGTTAACGTGTTATACTCAAGATGTATAATTTGATATTAAGACAAAACATACCCACAAGGCTTGTTTTAAAGGTACTTGAATTCCAAGGACTAAAACGGACTTCACGATTCCAATTCATTTGCACCTTATGTTCCAAGTTGCCATTATAGCTAAGACACAATTCAAATATAAATTTCACTAGGGCTTCATCAATCATTAACCCTAGGTCTCAACAAATTCCAATCCAAACAAAATTCATCAAAGGAAGTCCAAGGTATCACAAAAATTCCAAATCACAAACCATGGACCTTCCAAGTACATTTCAGCCAACCATTTAAACCAAATTCATCAAAATTAAATTGTTGCAAAAACTACTCAAATGCCCAAGAACTTCATGAATCATTAGCTTTTGACATCAAACAATTACTTTCAATCACAGTTCAACCAGGATTTCAATCCAAAACAAGAAGAAAAGAAAAATCAATTCGGCCATGCTAGAGAATATTTTCCTTCAAAAATTGCTTTAGTTCATGGTCCAATACACCAGTTTTTCAAGTATTATAATCGATAAGATAAACATGAAAACTAGCACAAGATGTTATAAGATGCTTTACTTAGAATTATAGCCAACTACCATGGACATTTTCCAAAACAATATAAGAATTTAGCTCCTTTCTCAATCGGCCATTAACCAAATTTTCCAGCAACAAGACTTCAACCTTTTACACTCCCAGCTTATCATGCAGATGGTAATTATTATGCTTATGGGGTATCTTAATCAACAACACGAAATTTACAGCTCATAACATAATTTTAGAACCCATAATTCGCAAAAGAAAACTGGAAAATTCTTTTCTTCTTCACTCGGCTACACTGGAAAAATTCCAGCAGCTTAGTCGATCACTAATCCGGATTTTCTTCGGCTGGATCACTGAATTATATACTCAAAACTAACATGCATGACTAATAAATGGAATTACTATCAACTCTTGTCCAAAACAAGGTCGGACACCAGCAACATCCATCCAAAATTCCAGAATTTGTTCAACTATTTCGGATGACTTGCATGCAGCAGATTTTTTTTTTATTTTTTTTTCTTGTTTAATCCGAACCAATTAACATCATGCATAGCATAATCATCCAGTTTCTAGTTAGCAAACCTCCTATTTAAGCTCAGATTAACACGATCAAGCAAATCAAAGCTGAAATTTCCAGCTCAAGCTCACCGCAAATTCCAAATTCTTCCGAAACCAATTTTCTGATAACTCAATTCTTCATCCAAATGCACAACCCTCACATGCATGCCTCTAAACAGCTTCATCAACCCATGATCAACTAATTTTAGTCCAGAATTTACCTCAAATGGAGCTCACTCACACGACCAGTTTGCTAAAAATTTTTTTCTCTCCTCCCGACTTTGCTCACGCACGCGAGGATAGTTGGTCTGAGTGTAGTAGTTGCAGCTGTGGTGATTGTGGTTATATTGATCACGGATGGTTGATGGTGAAGAATGAAATGGTAACTCTCGAGTGATGAAGGAAGTAGTGAAGCTTGCACGGTTATCTCTTCTCTCACGCACTCTCGGACAGCTCAAGGTCTGCAACTCGCACAGCTCTCTCTCTGGTTTCCTTTCGTTGATGATACCAAGGCAGGAAGTGATGTGAATTGGAATGGTGTTGTGGAATGTTGGGGTTGCTGAAATGGAAAGCTAAGCCGCGGATGAGGGAGGTGGAATGTATATATATATTGAGGTGTTGTGAGTGGAGTCGGCAATGGCAATGGAAGGTGCTAGATTGAGAAGTGGGAATGGAACCGGCAGAAATTGGAAGTGATTGAAATTGAGTTTATTCAAGAATTATTCCATGGCTGCATGATGAATTTGAATTGGAGGAGGGCCAATTTGGTCTTTTCACATTTCATCCGAATTTCCACTTAAACCCTCAATCCTAAACTAACTCCAAATTTATCCCAAAGGTAAATCGAATGCCTGCTAGTATACTAACCTTGCAAAATTCAATTATCGTAATACAACGTCCTAAATGTAATTATAAAAAGTTTTGACTTTAAACCGATTCGTCCTAATTCTAGTTTCCCCTTAACACCTAACATTATTAATATTTAAAATTAGCTATTGAAATCAAGAAATTAGAATAAAAACAATAACACACTCTACGTCAAGAAATATTAACTTAACTTGGCAAAAATTCAAATAAATCTAATATTTTGTACAATTGGATTATTTGTGACCTAAAACAAATTATTTTTGCACACTTATTTAAGATCAAATAAAATTTATTAAAAGTCTAAAATGCGCATGCAACGCGAACATATATGTATATTTATAATTTCAAGGTTCTCACAACGGGTGCCTACGTTTGTTATTTATTAAACATGGCTGATGTTTTTATTTTTTAGATATTATTGTAGAAGGAAAATCATGAGTAAGGTGTTGTAAATGAGTAGTATTTTTCTAGGCAGGATGTCTTTATTAACAATTGTTATTGTCACTCAATCAAAACTGTCCATTCATAAGGGATTGTTGCCACAGTTGATCAGGGGTTTATTGACAACAAAGTTGTCACTAATGCCCCTATGCTCTCACTATCATTCCTTCATGCATCACTGACAAGAGAAGATGTCGTCACTAGATTATAGCTTTTACTGATGACATATGTTGTCATAAAAAATTTTTATTCACTGACGACTTTAAGGTCATCACTGTATACTTTCATCTTTTACTGACGACATAGATTGTCATAAAAAAGCTTCTATTTACTGACGACTTTAAAGTCGTCACTGTATACTTTTACCGACAGAGATTCAGTGACGACCTTGCGACAACCGAAATGTTGTCAATAATGGTCATCAGTGACGACTTTTTGATTTTTTGTATCGAAAAGTAGTTATCACTGATGACCAAAATTCTTGTAGTGAGTTTAATGAGAAGTATCTCCCACCTTTGGTCCACGAAAAGAGAGAGGATGATTTTATTAGGTTACGTCAGGGAACACTGAGTATGGCCGAATATGAAACACAATTTACTAAACTGTCCAAATTTGCTCCTGAATTGGTGGTTACGGAGCGGAGGAGAGTGAGACGGTTTGTACAAGGATTGAATCTGGATATTCAAGAAGCCTTAGTGGCAGCTCAAGTTAATACTTTTACTGAAACTCTTGAGAAAGCCCAAGGGATCGAGAATGCAAAGGCACAGGTTAAAGCTTTCTAAGCA
>NW_020862036.1:55447-157593 GCF_003713205.1 Coffea eugenioides
TTCTCAAAGTACTAAACCAGAAACCAATTCGTCGGCTGTTTAAACGCAGAACACTGTAATGGTCATAACTCAGAGTACACAAGTCCGAATCAGGTGTTCTTAGAGGCATTTGAAAGCTAAGTCGGAATACTACAACTTTCATGTTTTGGCCAAGAGCTAAATCAGAATGGATCCTGGTCAAAAAACGTGATAAACTGGACTTAACTGGTGAAACGGACTACTGGGAAATACTTAAAACAGTAAGGGTATTTTGGACTTTTCACGTCCTACGTTGCTCCGATTGAGCTGAAATTTTGTAGGCACCTATAAAATTCCATTCTATACAACTTTTATTCTTTGACCTAAGGCCAAATCAGCCTCTAACATACAGATAAAAATTCGGACAGAATGTTGAGCAAATTTTCCAGATTTTGGAAATTTTGAGTTTCTAGTGAATCTTTCCTTAATTTCTTGGTCCAATCACTACCAAAACACCATATAACACCTCAATTGCAACATATAAGCATCATATAACAAATTGGGCAGAATTTCCACAAGCCCTAGTTCATCAAATAAATTGGGGAAAACTACTAAAACATGCTCATCATCCATGATCTCACCACAAGAGCAAGTTGCCAAGCTTAATTTAACAAAATTGAAAGCAAAACTTAGAGAGATAAACTCTCTTACCTTGAATAGAAGTCACTACAAGTAGCCCAAGCTTTCTCTTTCAAAAATCACACCACAAGCTACTAGCTAATCACCCAAGGAGAAGTTTAATCGGTTTAGTTCTTTGGATTTCTCACTTTGTAGCTTGAATCAAGAAGAAATGAAGAAATTTCTCCCTTGTTCTTCTTCTCTCTCTCTCTCGGCTCCCTTGGCAGAAAATGAAGAGAAATGGAGCTAAGTTTTTCTTATGATAAAGCCAAAAGGATTAGAACTAATGGTGTCCACAAGTTGCCCAACACTTGGCCCAATCTTGGCCACTAATTTTTCTCTTTCTTTCCCTTGCTTTCTAGCCACTAATTTCGGTCCCCTTAGCTGTAATATAAGAAGATATTTTGCTCAATTGTCAATGAGCTTGTAGGGTAAGAAAAAAAAATGGTGGTCAAGCAGTGCGTTCAATCGGTAATGCGCGGGACCCGCCGGATCGCGCCGTTTTTCTTAAAAACTCACGTACTAGGTTTTTCACTTCCCATTCACAAACCTTATATCATTGCCACTAGTCACATCTTATTTCTCACTTAAAAGTCACTTTTAATCCCCAAATTAATTCTTACTCTGTACCGAAAATTCATCCGGCGAAAAATCGCGAAAACCCTAACTTTGCTCCAAACTTGAAACCGAAGTGTAAAACCCTATTTTCTAGGTTTATTTACACTTATGTGAAATAATTGGGTAGTGGGCTTTGATAAATAATAATTTTCAAATAAAAGGGTATTTTAGTCCTTATCGGAAAGCCTTAAAGAGCTGGCTCTTTAAGCTGTTTATGCGGACCGAATTTCTTCCAGATTTATGTGGGCCGGATTCCTCACAAAACTCTATTCACCAGAAATTTTTCCTTTTCTTCTGCCTCGGGGCGTTACAAAACTAGGGTTTACACAAGAATAATTGGCTCCAGGGTCAATTAAAACTCCAGTTTAAAAGATTCAATCTTGTAGTTCAAAACTCGAATAGAGTAATATATTTTCAATAGAAAACTAAGCTTACCAAAATTTTCGGACTTAATTTGTCCAAATCAAGTCAATTATAACATGCGAGATAAAATCGAGGGTTTTAATGTATTTCGGATATATATGTGACAGAATATGATTCAAAATTTCAAAATTAGGGTTAAAGATACAAACTTTTCTTCATGATCCGAAACTAAATTTTCTTAGTAAGAAATTTCAAATAATGTGTTTTGCCACCATCATCAATACATATTGCAATTTCCTCAGATACGTTTAAGAAGATTGCTCATGCAACTCAATACGTGGATATCAAAATACATATATAATAAATAACATATACATGGAAGATATTTCAAAAATTCTCTCAAAATTTTAAGTTAAGAGTTGCGTTTGAGTGAACGTATACTTTAGAAAAAACTTTTAAGAAAAATAAGTAAACAGGCAAGTTCATATATGCATAAACTTCGATCCAACACCTTTATCACCCTTTACCTCTAATTCGAGAGCTAACTTTAATGGTACATAAAACTCTGTCGTTTTTACTCTCCAATTCACAGCAAATATTCATTCTTAATTTTAAGGCAAGATCCGAGCCTAAGCTCTGCCAGATTTTCAATTCTTAGGCGAGTTCAAAATGTATATACATATATCTAGATATTTGCGGGAAAAGGAATAGCAGGCATATAATTACATATAATAATGGTCAAGAAAAATTGAAAGTGCTTTTATTCAATTAAAACAATTAGGTAATGAGTTCAAGTCACCTCAAGAATAACCAACGCAATATTTTGGAAGTTCAAATGTTCATAAAACTGAAACATGTCCATAGGACCAATCACAAGATACGTGTAGAACAATTATTAAAATGTTCACAGGAGAGAACCTCACTAGGTACCCAACTAAGTCAATCCTTTAAAACACTGGTAAGTCTAATCTTCTCGTCCATTTCCAACTCATATCAAACACTAGAATCCTATTGAGTTACATATGACTATCCATCAATCTTTCTCTATCTCTCTCTCTTAATTATTGTGCCATCTTAGCCAAACGACTATTGATTTCCTGTAACAATTCACGTGAAATATCGATTCGTTCTTATTCCCCGCAAATGGAGATCTCAAGTCCTTAACATTGCCCTCAACTCTTGGGTACTTAGGTACAAAATGTGATGGCCCCACCTCCCCCTAGAGTGTACCCCGGGGTTCGGCGGGTCGCCTGCTCAGCTCTCGCCAGGACTCACTCACTCACATCAAATAAAATAAGATGCAATCTCAATAATAAAAGAAATAATAGTTCCCAAGTTTGGAATATACGAATACATCCATTTCTATCTCAACCATCCATACAGTCCCAAATACATCAAAAGATTAAAGTTCTCAGTACATTCAACCCTTACCGAGCGACTAGTGTGAGTACAATTACAAAAGTTAAAACAACTAGACCACGCTAGTCTGTACACGTCTTATGCCTCGCTCGTACCCCTGTGAAGAAAATAAATGGCGTGGAATGAGCTAAAAACCCAGTGAGGTTCCAAATAGCAAATTGACCATTATTTAAATGTACAAGTTTCCAATGTAGCAAAGTAACGAGCATGAAGAGTTCAAAAAAGTGAGCAATAACACTTCAAGTAGCAATCTCAAAATGAGCGAGTGTAAAGTTTTCTTTTCAAACGAAACAATAACACAATAAGTACTAGTCATTCCAAAGTATAAGGATACGGATGGCTCTCAGGAGTCAACTTCCCATTGCATCACCAGAGCTTGATCAAGTAATAGTTGACACTCCGTCAACTTTCAAGCAAGTAACCAATCCAGTAGATCACCACTTAAACTACTCTCTGTACACCATTCAACCCCCTACTGGGCCCAAAATCCTCAACACTGGTGGTAATACTCGAGTATACCGATTAGTCGAGGAGATATCACTCCACTCGACAAAACAAAAGACCCAGGGTTCATTACCCAATCGACCAAGCCCTTGCCGGCTCGACTCGAGTAACTCGCCACAGGGTTTCTGGAATTCCAGGAAGTGCGTACCATATACAAATATATCAAATCCTTTGCAACAATAAACAAGTATATCTCATATTAGGGCAAGTACGATAAAGTACACTCTTGCCCGATCAAACAAATGATATATCATTAAATCACATTGGTCAAGTATTGAAAACAAGAGTCCAGTTCAATCAGGTATTTGCAAGCACTCACCAAAAGTCTAGTGCCTCTCAAAATCACGTTCAGGTCCAACTCCTTGGTCGGAGTCCAAATCTGCGCTAAAATATCATTTACGAAGGTAAAACTCTCTAGAGTTCGAAACATAGGAGTTTCGCTTCAAGAAAATCAAGTAAATGCAACTCGTTTAACTAATATTCAAAATACTTATCAAATCCCAAAAAAAATTCATGCTCGCTCATTTTGCAGTCAGGTGTATTTTTATCTTTTCACATGATACAGTACTCGGATTAAGCTGAAATTTTTGCAGGTTACTATAAAACATCATTCCCTACAACTTTCGTGTTTTTTGCCAAGCCTGATTCGGCTTCTATCCTAGGCAAACAGAAACGGGCAGAACTGAAAACAAGATTTCCTGAAATCTGGAATTTGGGGTTTAAAAGGGAAATCTCTTCATTTCTTGCTTAAATCACTGCCACAACCTCTTATACAAGCTTACATACATCATAAGCCATCCATACAACAAGTATGAGAAGGGAATAATTCAAACCCTAACTCAAATGCATCACTCCAATCATCCAAAATCTCTTGATTTAAGCATCACAATCACAAATACAAGTTACTAAAGAACTCCAACATGATTAAGGGAAAAAGAAAAGAGTGGTCAGCCATTTTACCTCAAAACTAGAGCTTGCTAGTGTTCTCCTTCACTTCCCCTTGAAATTTTTAGTTCCCTAAGCTTCCCAAGCTTCCAATTTACAAGTTAATCGGTTTAGAATCTTGTTTTTTTTCACTCAAATGGTGCAAATCAAGATGAAGTGAAGTTGTTTTTCTCTTGCTCTCTCTCTCTTATTCACGGCTAGGAGGAAGAAAATGAGGGCAATTTGTGTGTTTTTTGATGATAAATATGGAGGAAAATTGGTTTGTCAACACTTAAGGGATAGTTGCCACTTGTCGCAACCAAAATCCATCTCAAATTTTTTTCTTTTCCTTGCATTTTTTTGGTCAAATATTTCGGCTAAGAGGGCTGAGGATGAGGGAGATATTTTGCACCAACATCAATGATATTTTATGGTAAGGAAGTGGTAGTTACGTGGTGTGATCAATCGGTAGTGAGCAATACCCGTCGGTTCAAGCCGATTTTTCTTAAATCACGTATACTAGGGTTTTAACTTATAATTCACTAACTTATTATTATTACTTCTAATCACACATTATTTTCTCATCTAAAAGTCACTCTTACTCACTAAATTTAGTACACACTCTGCACCGATTACTCACATTACGAAAAGATGTAAAAATCCTAATTTATTGTAACGATGAAGGTAAAAAAGGGAACCCTTGTTTTTATGATTATTTGTAGCTATTGGGGTAGTGAATGTATATTAAAGTCATTGTAAAGTAATAAATTCGAATAAATTCCAAATTAAAGGGAAGTTTAAGAAAAATATAAAGAATTTGACGGGTCCTCACACTCTCAATCCCTTAAAAGAATTTCGTCCTCGAAATTCATACACGCACTCCGAAATAACGTAGGGTATTTTCCGTGTATATCCGTTTCTAGCTCTCAAGTCTCACTATAGCCAACACTTAGCTAAACAATAGAAATCACGAATCGTACCTTCTACTATCTCCGATGGTTCAGGTAATGCCTGTTGGTCCAAGGCGTACACTCTAGCTAGCACTCTTGGCTTAGTCCCTCCTACATTTGCTTGTTCAGGGTTTAGGTGTGACCTACGGGGACAAGTTGCAAGCTGGTGTTCGACGCTACTACACCATAAACATTTTCCTGTCTTTTGCCAACAATCATTCTCCGTATGATTGGCCTTCCCACAGTACCCACAAGATACTCGAGGGGCTGAGGTTTGACCTCCTTGTGAGGCACCTCTTGCTTGCTTCCTTCCACGCGAGGCTCCTCTTGAAGTAATTTCCTTAGGTGTCCCTGAAATTTTCTCACCACCATCTCCTCGACCCATCTTAGAGGGTGGCACATCTAAATCACCTTGTCCTTGCCTTTGACTTCCACCAGGCGCACCTCTCCTTTTTGCATGAAAAGCTCTCACTTGTGCCCTAGCAATTTCTATTCTTTGAGCCTTCTCCAAAACTTCCGTAAAAGTGTTAATCTGGGCCGCTGCCAAGACCTCCTGTATTTTCACATTGAGCCCCTGTACAAACCTCCTAACCCTCCGTTGCTCCGTAGCTATCAATTCGGGAGCAAACTTTGACAACTTCGTAAATTGGGTTTCATACTCAGATACAGTTAAAGTTCCCTGTCGGAGCTTAATAAAATCGTCCTCTCTCTTCTCCTGGACGATAGGTGGGAGGTATTTCTCATTAAACTCTCGCACAAAGTTCATCCAAGTCCATGCAGTCCCCTCTTTTTCCCATTTAGTCCTAATTACATTCCACCAGGCTCTGTCTAGTCCTTCGAACTGAAATACAGTGAATTGCACCTGCCTATCCTCCGTATAGTTTAAGGCAGCGAAAATATTAATTATCGACTCTAGCCATCTCTCAGCTGCCTCAGGGTCCGGTGTGACAGCCCCACCTTCCCCTAAGGCGAACCAAAGAGGTTAGCGGACTGCCTGCCCAGCTCTCGCCAGGACTAACGGTGCAGTATAAAGCAAGCTAACACGTTTTCAAACTTATAACGCGCGCAACAAGGCAAAAGGGCAAAATTTTCCAAAATAAAAGAAACGAACTCCAGAGTCGGCCATGAATAGTAACCGACCCGTCCGAAACCCAACCAAGCATCGAAATACATATACAACATAACATTAGCCATATACAAGCCACAACGGCAAGCCATAACCATTCACTAAGGAAGTACACATTCGAATTGCCTATCAAAAGGAAATGAACCCGTTATACATTAGGGTTTCACTTCAAGAGCAATACAAAAGACATTTACATGCTCAATTCGGCAATTGACTATCCAATCCATTCTCAAAAGTAATTGTAACCCTGTAAGGAAAACAAATAACACGGAATGAGCTAAAGCCCAGTGGTATACCACCCAATAAGCAATCAAAGTCATATAAGAATGAACCTTCATTTAAAGTGCGCAAATAAGCAATGAAGCAAAACGGTAAAGGATACGGTCGGCTCTCAAGAGCCCATTTCCACGCTTGCAATCTTGAACCAACCTCATTGACTCTCCGTCAATGTTAACATACCAAACCGTAGACAACTCTTTACATCCATTCCTTCCACCCATCATACCCCAACCGGGCCCGCACTCCATTTCAGTAGCTTTTGGTAATACTCGAGTTTACCGGAACCAAGGGTCTCATTACCACAAGGTTCCCCAGTACAGTCCCCGTGGCAATTCAATCTTCACGACCAAGCCCTCGCCGGCTCGATCCAATTGACTACCAAACGGGGTTGAGCTCAGTAATGCATTATGGCCGTTGGACATCGTCCAAACGACATCAATTCAGTTTCCATGAAATGGAATTCACTAACCAATATATCAAGTTCAGTAATGCAATAAGACGGTAACCAATCAGTGACAATATCAAAGGAGGTGAGGGCGGTCAAGTACACCCTCACCTTGATCAATTTCAATATCCAAGTAAGCCATTAAGGCATCACATAACATTTAACAAGCCACATAGTAATCCATCAAGTGAGTAGTATACTCACCAAGCAAGTAAGTGGTATTTCATGTACCACGATCACCAAGCCGTCGAGCACTACCTTCAAGCCCTAGAACATGGAACACATACAATGAGACTCGAGAACGAGTCACCAAACAATGCTAAACACAACCCCAATAGGGTTTCACATGCATAAGTAGGCATGATAGCAAACCAGAAATTAAAATATGGCCTTAACTTAAGCCTCGATAGAAAAACCGTGTTTGATCTTATAATGCGGTAATGGCGTCAAATTCACTACGGTTATCGGTTGGGGGTGTAAGACCCATCATTTCGAAGCTATGAAACAGGGCTACAACAATGTAGAAGGGCACTCAATCCAGTTCCTAGCTTAACTAGGTCAAAAGTGCAAAATACTAAACCAGAATTACCAAAACAGGTTTGCAAATCACCAAAAACTGTAATTAGTATATCTCAGTCCATACAAGTCCAATTGCCGAAATTCCAAAGGCATATGTTAGCTAAGACATCTAGGTACATTTCATCAGAAGACACCAACTCGAAAATCCAAACCAAAACCAGTCAAAATGGCCAATTACTAACGCAGTTTTCGCATTCTGTCCAAAGCAGAACAGCTACAGTAATTTCGTCATAACTCACTCCACACTAATCCAAATGCCCTGATATTTTACAGGCATCTCCATCACATCAATACCTACAACTTTCATGTTTTGAGCAAAGTCAAATTCGGCCTCTAACCCTATGATCAAAAACCGGACAGAATTGGGAAATTAAGAACCCTAACTTTTCAATTTCACACCAAATCCAAAATTGATTGCATTTAACCACATTTCACATCCACTAGAGCCATTATAGTCCATTGCCAATCATCACAAACAACCACACCATCATAATCCAATTAAACCAGAAAAATCATCATAAAATGGAAAACTTCACCAAATCAATTCCAACCAAGATAAAAACCAGAAATTTCAGCACTCTTATCACTAGTAAGCACAACATAAGCATCATTAGGTGTAGTAGGGTGTTTCAAGCTTCACTTACCAAGAAACAAGAGAGAGGAGGATGTTGAACACCTTAATCCTTCAAACAAAGTTCACCAACACACTTACTATCACAAGGAGCAAAGTTTTTATGGAGTAGAACTAACTTAAGCACTTGATTTGGTGGATTTGGACTTGTTAGAAGCTTGAATGTTGAAGAGTTTTGTCTTCCTTGGAGCTTGAGAGGGCCGGCTATGGTGGAGAGAAAATGAGGGAATTTTAGTGAATTTTTGAAGATATTTACTAGTTGGGTCAAAAGTCAAAAATTTGTCAAAAGGTGAATAGTGTTTCTTAAGTCATAACCAATGAGAAAGTGACATGTGGCATCTCATTAAATGCCTTCCTATCATTCTTTTCTCTCTCACATCAATCACATCACACACACTACTTATCTCTTAACACCCGATAAATTTTTCACAGTATCCGAAACTTAACCTTATTGGCCGAATTTTTCCGAACTTTTCGCACTAGTGGGTCCCACGTCCACTATTCACTCTTAACTTTCTAAACATTCACCAATGCTAGAAAAAATCATATAAAAACTATAATTGCTCATAAAATCCACTAAGAAAATATTTCTAAGCCAGAAAATGCAGAAAACATGCAATTAAGGGGAAAATAAACCCTAGGATAATATTTAGGGTTTTACGGGTTCTCACACTCTCCCCCCCTTAAAAGAATTTCGTCCTCGAAATTTCTCACCTTAATTCTCGAAAAGGTTTGGGTATTTCTTTCGCATTTCCTCTTCCATTTCCCAGGTAGCTTCCTCAACTCCGTGGTTTCTCCATAGCACCTTCACTAGAGGAATCCGCTTGTTTCGGAGCTCTTTGACTTTTCGATCGAGTACTTGGACTGGTTTCTCTTCATAGGCCAGTGATTCATCTACTTCGATATCCTCCGGTTGTAAAACATGAGATGGGTCAGGATGGTACTTCTTTAGCATCGAGACGTGAAATACATCATGGATTCGAGAAAGACTGGACGGTAGCTCCAATCGATACGCGACCACTCCAACCCTCTGAAGGATCTTGTAGGGTCCGACGTACCGTGGTTGAAGCTTCTTTCCTTTACCCGTTGTAAGACTTCGTAAGGGTGTGATCTTGAGAAATACGTAGTCCCCAACTTCAAACTCCAAGTCTTTTCTTCGGTTATCCGCGTAGCTCTTTTGGCGACTTTGGGCAGTTTGGATTCGTTGCCGTATCAACTTAACCTTCTCGTGAGCCTCTTCCATCCACGGAATAGTTGTCGGGTCTAGTGCTTTCTTTTCACCAACTTCATCCCAGTAAATCGGTGAGCGGCACTTGCGTCCGTAGAGAGCTTCGTACGGAGCCATTTGAATTGATGAATGGAAGCTATTGTTGTACGCAAATTCTACCAAGGTCATGTGCTGACCCCAATTGCCTCCAAAGTCCAGAATACAGGTTCGTAGCATGTCCTCAAGAGTCTGAATCGTCCGTTCTGACTGGCCATCCGTCTGAGGGTGATAGGTAGTGCTTAAATTGAGTTTCGTCCCCAGGGTTTCTTGGAACTTCTGCCAAAACCGAGATACGAACCGTGGATCCCGATCAGAGACAATGCTCACCGGCACGCCGTGTAACCTTATAATTTCATCCATGTACAATCGGGTCAATTTGTCCATTGAGTACTTCATGTTCACCGGCAAGAAATGGGCCGACTTGGTTAATCGATCAACGATCACCCAAACGGCATCGTGTCCTCTTTGCGTCCTCGGTAAACCGGATACGAAGTCCATTGTGATGTTTTCCCACTTCCACTCGGGTATCTCCAAGGGTTGTAACAGACCCGATGGTTTTTGATGCTCTGCCTTCACTTGCTGGCAAATGAGACATTTCTGCACGTACTGAGCGATTTCCCTCTTCATATTATCCCACCAATAAGTTCCTTTCAGGTCTTGATACATCTTGCTGCTGCCCGGATGGATTGTATACTTGGACCTATGAGCTTCCTCCAAAATTTCTGTTTTCAACGATTCCTCCTTTGGTACCACCATTCGATTTCGATACCTCAAAATACCCTCAGAACTCAAATTGAAGTCCGTTGTTTCTCCCTTTTCCACTTTCTCTCTCCACTTCCGTACCATCAAATCCTCGCCTTGCGCCTCTTTTATACGTTCCAGTAGAGTGGAGGTCACCCTTACATTGCTAAATATTACCTTATGATTCCCAAGACAGGGTTTCCACTCGCACACGGATTCTAGTAAATCCCACTCCTTAATCATTAGCCCTGCCACTTGCACTTTACGACTCAAGGCATCTGCTACCACATTTGCCTTTCCTGGATGGTAATTGATCGTATAGTCGTAATCTTCCAAGAATTCCATCCATCGCCGTTGTCTCATATTCAGTTCCTTCTGGGAGAAGAGGTACCTAAGACTCTTGTGATCCGAAAACACTTCAAAGGTCACCCCATACAGGTAGTGCCTCCACTTTTTCAGAGCAAACACCACTGCAGCTAGTTCCAGATCATGAGTCGGGTAGTTCTGTTCATGAAGCTTCAATTTTCTAGAGGCGAAAGCAATCACATTCTGATTCTGCATCAAAACGCACCCCAATCCTTCTCGCGACGCGTCTGCATATACTGCAAACCCGTCCACTCCATTTGGCAAGACCAGTACCGGAGCCATGGTCAATCTTTTCTTTAATTCCTGAAAACTCGTTTCGCATCGGCCGTTCCAGATAAACTGGCCATGCTTCTTTGTTAGGTCAGTTAAAGGTCCTGCCAGTTTGGAAAAATCCTTAATAAACCGTCGGTAATATCCAGCCAGCCCTAAAAAGCTACGAATTTCCGTGGGGGTTTCTGGCCTCTTCCAATTTGTCACGGCCTCAACCTTCGCCGGGTCCACTGAAATACCTTCGTAGGAGATCACGTGCCCTAGAAACGCTACTTTCTCCAACCAGAACTCGCATTTGCTAAACTTGGCGTACAGTTGATGTTCCTTCAATGTCTGCAACACCACTCTCAAATGCTCCTCATGCTCCTCGCGTGACTTAGAGTAGACCAAAATGTCGTCAATGAACACCACGACAAATCGGTCCAGGTAGGGTTTAAAAACCCTATGCATTAAGTCCATGAAGGCGGCGGGAGCATTAGTCAGTCCAAAGGGCATAACGGCGAACTCGTAATGCCCGTATCTTGAATTGAAAGCAGTTTTCGGAATGTCCTCCTTCCTAATCAACAACTGGTAGTATCCCTGTCGGAGGTCCAACTTCGAGAAGACCACTGCTCCTTGCAGCTGGTCAAACAACTCGTCGATGTGGGGCAGTGGATACTTGTTCTTGATCGTAACGTTGTTCAACCCCCTATAATCAATACACATCCTCAACGTTCCGTCCTGTTTCTTCACAAATAGGACCGGAGCTCCCCAAGGAGACTCACTCTCGTGAATGAATCCCCGCTCCAAAAGGTCTTGCAGTTGCAACTTAAGCTCTTTAAGTTCTGCAGGCGCCATTCGGTAAGGGGTTTTCGAGATAGGTGCGGTTCCAGGTAAAAGATCTATTCGGAATTCTATCTCTCTTTCCGGAGGCAAGGCCACTAACTCATCAGGAAACACATCCGGAAATTCCCTCACTACAGCCACGTCTTCCACTTTTAACTTATCCGTAGGGGTATTAATTAAAAAGGCCAAAAAACCTTGCGCCCCTCTACTTATCAGTTTTCTAGCTCGAATGCCCGAAATGAGAGCAGATGAGGCTAACCTACCCCTTATATCCAACCTTAAGGTTGCCTCACCAGGAATGCGAAATTCCACTATCTTCGTTTTACAATCCAGTTGGGCGTTATATTTGGCTAACCAGTCCATACCCAAAATCACGTCGTACCCCTTAATGGACAAGCTAATCAGGTCTCCTAGAAATCTCCTCTCACCAACCCATACATCACAATCCCTATAAACCATACTAGTCACCAAACGTTGATTCCCCGTAGGTGTACTAACCTCTAAGTCATATGGTAAGCTAGCAGGTTTTATATCGATGCCACACATGAAATCAGGGTTAACAAACGAATGGGTGGCACCAGGATCAATTAAAACTTTGGCAAAGCGGTGGAAAATAGGGATCGTACCTTCCACCACCTCGGAAGAATCTGGGACCTGATGGGGCTCTAAGGAATAAACCCTAGCTGGAACTTTAGGCTTGGATCCGTCTCCCTTGGCTGGTCCAGTATTAGTCCTCGGCGGTAGTTGACTTCCCTTTTCGTCTTGTTTCAGGACCGGACATGTAGCCAGCTGATGGTCCGCACTTCCACACCGCAGACATTTCCCCAATTTCCTCCAGCAATTGTCCTCGGTGTGGTTTGTCTTTCCACAGTGCCCACAGGGACCACGAGGTGCCGAAGCTGAGCTGCTCTGGGTGTTTCCCCTTTGTCCTCGCCCAGCTTGGCCGCCCCTGAACGGAGTCCCTCTGCCGGATCCAGATTGTCGTCCACCCCCAGTTCCTCGTCCAAACTTCGAGGGAGTACTCTTCTCACCTTGTCCAGATGTACTCCCAGGAAAACCACGCTTCTTAGCCTGGAAGTTTCGGACCTGAAGCCGTGCACTCTCCACTCGCTGGGCTTTTTCCATTGCCTCGCTAAAAGTAGTGATTTGAGCCGCCGCGAGGTCTTTCTGGATCTCAACGTTCAAGCCCTGAATGAAGCGCCTCACGCGTCGTTGCTCGGTCATAATTAATTCAGGCGCGAATTTGGACAGGCGGGTAAACTGACTGTCGTACTCCGCCACCGTCTGAGCCCCTTGCCGGAGCCGGATAAACTCGTCCTCCTTCCTCTCCTGGACTAGAGGAGGGAAAAACTTAGCATTAAATTCTCGGATGAAGTTCACCCAAGTCCTCTGTGTCTGTTCCCGCTCCCATTTCTGCCTAATGACGTTCCACCAGGAACGGGCAGCTCCCTCGAGTTGAAACACGGCAAATGTCACCTGTCGTTCCTCTGGGTAGTGTAGGGCCGCGAATATATCAACCATTTTCTCAAGCCACTTCTCGGCGACGTCAGGGTCGGGTCCCCCAATAAACTTTGGCGGGGAAAACTTTTGGAAACGTTCCAGTGCTCTATCTTCGCTCTCAACGTGGTTACCAGGGTTCCCAGGGTTAGGGTTTGGGTTCTGGCCCTGTTGTTGCACTACTTGTGCGAGTAGGTTGGTCATTTGCTGCATAGCAGCAGCGATTTGCACATTAGGGTCTATTTGGGGTTCAGGATTTGGTCCAGTAGAAGCTTCCCCCGTTTCCCTAACCGGTGTGGGTTGCCTACCGCGCCCGCGTCCCCGACCACTTCGTGTTCCTTCCATAAGTTCACTCGGTCTAGGCAAAAGTACTAAGCCAAAGCAGTAATAAAGCAGGTAAGTATCACATAAACTTTCACATATCACATATTTATACGTCGCAAGCATGAGCACAAACACACATATATACAAGCCAAACATATATATACAAGCAGTCAGTCAAGTACGGCCAAGGCACGTACGTACACAAAAGATCCACCTGAGGATAGGCCTATCAAAAGAAATTTACACGTAGCTAACTCTACATCCAAAACGGTTAGCTAAGGCTCTATCCCTATCCGCCCTATACACCAGACCAAAACTATCTATAACAACTCTAGGAGTCATAACCTAGCCCGAAGATGAGCTATGAGACCCACTAGACGGAGTGGATCCATCCCTAGCCTCAGACCCCGCACAGGAGTCCTTATCGCTCACTCCTTCCACCACCTCGGCACAGAGGTTTAGGATTGCAGCGGCTCGATTCCTCACCTTCCGAGCCCTCTTAGACTCGCGCTCACGCGCCTCCCTCAGCTGGGCACAGAGGTCATCGACTCTATCCTCCGCCTCTAGTACATCGTACTTCAGCTCCTCTATCCTTTTAGCTTGCCCCTCGTTGGCCGCCTTTAACTGATTCACCTCAACCTCAAGCTTGGCATTAGCTTTTGCCAGCTCCTTTCTTTCCTTCACAACCGCCAAAACGAGGGCATTCGGGTAAGCATACTTCTCTTTACACGCGCACCGCCGGAGACGGTTAGACGGGCTCCAACGAATAACGGCCCCCTTTGGCCGGATCTGGTACTTAATCATCGGGAGCGCTACACGGGGTCGCTTGGCCGCAGGGCCATCACTAGGTCCACTGGAACTGTCCATCCTACACCAAAAGTGTAAATAAATAAGAATCAATAAGCTTAAAGACCATAAACAATAAACCCTCAGATCAAGCATTCCTATAACACCCAGGCTAATTCAAACCTAGGCTCTGATACCACCTGTGACAGCCCCACCTTCCCCTAAGGCGAACCAAAGGGGTTAGCGGACTGCCTGCCCAGCTCTCGCCAGGACTAACGGTACAGTATAAAGCGATCTATCACGTTTGAAACTTATAACGCGCGCAACAAGGCAAAAGGGCAAAATATCCCAAAATAAAAGAAACGAACTCCAGAGTCGGCCATGAATAGTAACCGACCCGTCCGAAACCCAACCAAGCATCGAAATACATATACAACATAACATTAGCCATATACAAGCCACAACGGCAAGCCATAACCATTCACTAAGGAAGTACACATTCGAATTGCCTATCAAAAGGAAATGAACCCGTTATACATTAGGGTTTCACTTCAAGAGCAATACAAAAGACATTTACATGCTCAATTCGGCAATTGACTATCCAATCCATTCTCAAAAGTAATTGTAACCCTGTAAGGAAAACAAATAACACGGAATGAGCTAAAGCCCAGTGGTATACCACCCAATAAGCAATCAAAGTCATATAAGAATGAACCTTCATTTAAAGTGCGCAAATAAGCAATGAAGCAAAACGGTAAAGGATACGGTCGGCTCTCAAGAGCCCATTTCCACGCTTGCAATCTTGAACCAACCTCATTGACTCTCCGTCAATGTTAACATACCAAACCGTAGACAACTCTTTACATCCATTCCTTCCACCCATCATACCCCAACCGGGCCCGCACTCCATTTCAGTAGCTTTTGGTAATACTCGAGTTTACCGGAACCAAGGGTCTCATTACCACAAGGTTCCCCAGTACAGTCCCCGTGGCAATTCAATCTTCACGACCAAGCCCTCGCTGGCTCGATCCAATTGACTACCAAACGGGGTTGAGCTCAGTAATGCATTATGGCCGTTGGACATCGTCCAAACGACATCAATTCAGTTTCCATGAAATGGAATTCACTAACCAATATATCAAGTTCAGTAATGCAATAAGACGGTAACCAATCAGGGACAATATCAAAGGAGGTGAGGGCGGTCAAGTACACCCTCACCTTGATCAATTTCAATATCCAAGTAAGCCATTAAGGCATCACATAACATTTAACAAGCCACATAGTAATCCATCAAGTGAGTAGTATACTCACCAAGCAAGTAAGTGGTATTTCATGTACCACGATCACCAAGCCGTCGAGCACTACCTTCAAGCCCTAGAACATGGAACACATACAATGAGACTCGAGAACGAGTCACCAAACAATGCTAAACACAACCCCAATAGGGTTTCACATGCATAAGTAGGCATGATAGCAAACCAGAAATTAAAATATGGCCTTAACTTAAGCCTCGATAGAAAAACCGTGTTTGATCTTATAATGCGGTAATGGCGTCAAATTCACTACGGTTATCGGTTGGGGGTGTAAGACCCATCATTTCGAAGCTATGAAACAGGGCTACAACAATGTAGAAGGGCACTCAATCCAGTTCCTAGCTTAACTAGGTCAAAAGTGCAAAATACTAAACCAGAATTACCAAAACAGGTTTGCAAATCACCAAAAACTGTAATTAGTATATCTCAGTCCATACAAGTCCAATTGCCGAAATTCCAAAGGCATATGTTAGCTAAGACATCTAGGTACATTTCATCAGAAGACACCAACTCGAAAATCCAAACCAAAACCAGTCAAAATGGCCAATTACTAACGCAGTTTTCGCATTCTGTCCAAAGCAGAACAGCTACAGTAATTTCGTCATAACTCACTCCACACTAATCCAAATGCCCTGATATTTTACAGGCATCTCCATCACATCAATACCTACAACTTTCATGTTTTGAGCAAAGTCAAATTCGGCCTCTAACCCTATGATCAAAAACCGGACAGAATTGGGAAATTAAGAACCCTAACTTTTCAATTTCACACCAAATCCAAAATTGATTGCATTTAACCACATTTCACATCCACTAGAGCCATTATAGTCCATTGCCAATCATCACAAACAACCACACCATCATAATCCAATTAAACCAGAAAAATCATCATAAAATGGAAAACTTCACCAAATCAATTCCAACCAAGATAAAAACCAGAAATTTCAGCACTCTTATCACTAGTAAGCACAACATAAGCATCATTAGGTGTAGTAGGGTGTTTCAAGCTTCACTTACCAAGAAACAAGAGAGAGGAGGATGTTGAACACCTTAATCCTTCAAACAAAGTTCACCAACACACTTACTATCACAAGGAGCAAAGTTTTTATGGAGTAGAACTAACTTAAGCACTTGATTTGGTGGATTTGGACTTGTTAGAAGCTTGAATGTTGAAGAGTTTTGTCTTCCTTGGAGCTTGAGAGGGCCGGCTATGGTGGAGAGAAAATGAGGGAATTTTAGTGAATTTTTGAAGATATTTACTAGTTGGGTCAAAAGTCAAAAATTTGTCAAAAGGTGAATAGTGTTTCTTAAGTCATAACCAATGAGAAAGTGACATGTGGCATCTCATTAAATGCCTTCCTATCATTCTTTTCTCTCTCACATCAATCACATCACACACACTACTTATCTCTTAACACCCGATAAATTTTTCACAGTATCCGAAACTTAACCTTATTGGCCGAATTTTTCCGAACTTTTCGCACTAGTGGGTCCCACATCCACTATTCACTCTTAACTTTCTAAACATTCACCAATGCTAGAAAAAATCATATAAAAACTATAATTGCTCATAAAATCCACTAAGAAAATATTTCTAAGCCAGAAAATGCAGAAAACATGCAATTAAGGGGAAAATAAACCCTAGGATAATATTTAGGGTTTTACGGGTTCTCACATCCGGCCCTCCCAGGAACTTAGGAGGAGAGAATTTTTGGAATCTCTCGAGAGCCCTATCTTGCCCCATATCATCCCTAAGTTGATTCACAGGGACTTGACCCTGTTGCTCCACCAATCGAGCAAGGATATTAGTTATCTGTTGAATCGCAGTTGCCACCTGATCCCCCCCTATAACTTGGGGTCCAGGTTGCGGTCCACTCGTTTCACCCCTTTCCCCTCTGGGTTCTTGCGTGGGTCCCTGCGTCTGTTTACCCCCACGCCCACGATTAGAGCCACGCCCGCGAGTAACTCCCTGATTTTGGCTTCTTCTACCTGTAGACACCATATTTTTAGCGTAATTTCATTTATTATTTAATTCTTCGTTTTTATTTGTCATGTTAAGTTTTATTCACTTTTTAGTTTTTAGTTTTTATTTTTTTATTTTTTTATTTTAAACTTTCTAGCATAAAATTTCTCGGAGAAGAAAAAAAGAAGAAAGAAAAGCATTCAAAAATATGATTTAGTTGTTTGTGATTTAATTTCAATATTTTCTTGAAAAAAAAGAAAAAAGAAAGAAAAAGAGAAAGAGGAAAAATGATGATGGAAAATTAAAAAAAAAGAAAATGGAATTTGCACTTTGTTGCTTCTAGTTTGTTTATTTTTATCCAATGTTAATTAAATTATTTTGTTATTTATTTTTATTATCAATTTTGTTTTAATTAATTTCAAAAAAAAAGAAAAAAGAAAAAAGAAGGATACGCGACATGCAAGCTGCGTTTTTTTCGCAGCTTGCAAAGGAGGGCTCGGGGAGCCCTTTGGCTGCAAATATAGAAGGGATGGCTGAAGGTTTAGGGTTGTGGTTCCCTGATATAAAAAGAAAAAGAAAACAGCAGCCGCAAGGGAGGAGGGTTTTTGAAGTAAGCTAGGGGAGGACGGCCGAACTGAAAAAATTCTGAAGAGGTTCTTTTGACGACTAAAACCAGAGAGAGCAGGGAGAGTTTGGGAGCTTCTTGAACGACAAAAGAAAAACCAGAAGGCTGGGTAGCGGCTAGGTTTTGAGGAGAGTCGAGGAAGCAGGAAAAAGATAGAAAAAAACAGCAAAAAGGATAGAGGGTGACGGAAACAGAAAAACTGAGGGAGCGACTGGAGAAAACTAGAGGGAGGAAGAAGGAGAGGTCCTGGCGGTTTGAGTTTGAGAAAAAGGGTTAGAGGTCTGAGAGGAAAGTCGAGATAATCTGGGCGGTGAAGGAGCTAAGGAAGGTTGCGGGCTTTTGGAGAAAACTAGAAAGCCAGAGGCAAAGAGTTCCAGGGCCTGCTGAAGCGAAGCTTCATCTGTCGGAGGATACTGCGCATCAAGGTGAAACCGCATCTTTCTTTGCATCTTTACTGGTAAAGTTGCTTCCTTTCTATGTTTCTTTTGCTTACCTGAGATGTTTGATGGCGGAGTTACAAGCTTTCTCTGGTTTTCGATGACACCATCACTGGTTTCATCAGAAGTAGAAACCCGTTACCTTTGTTTCTGTTCTCGTATGTTCATTCAGAAACAGAAACTCTCGGTTTGTTGCAAAAGGTCCTTTCTTTGGGTTGTCGAAATTGCGGCTGGTTTGACATGCTTGATTTTTATTTGCTGCCTGACTATGATGCCATGCCAATATCTGTTTTAAAACTGTATTTAGAGAAGTCCTTAGCTTTGAATTTAAAGAGTGAATCTCAGGTCTAACGAATTTTTTCTTCTGCTCAGATTTCTGTTTTCTTTTCCCCGTTAGGTGTTCAGTGTTATGTTGTGGTGATAAGTCTAGGAAGCCTGGTGAATATTTGGGATCGTTCCCCATGTTAAGTTTATCACATGCTAACAGTTCGTTCCCTGCAAAAGTTGTCAAACAAATCAGTGAAGAAGATTATTTGTGAATGCATCTTGCAACTGGGAGGGACTTGGATGTTAATCATGCATTTAGTATTCATTTCCTGGTTTGGGTCTGATATTCTGAAGGATTAGAGTTTAGGATTTGGACAAGCATGCAGGGCATTCAGATTATGTAGCTTTGTTGCATCTCCTGGGAATGTTTAAGCTATATTTACTCATTTTTTATGATTCTTTGCATAAACTCCTCGCCTGGGCTCTGTAAGGTGTTCGGAAAATGCATGTTTCGGCCCCTCTCTGTCCCCAAAATCCCTTGTTTGCTTGTCTAGGTGTGCATTCATGGTGAACATAGTGAATCTTGGGCTGTAAAATTTTCTGCTTTTCTTGATAAAGCTGCGGCAATGTTGTAATTAGAAAATGCAGAAGTTTGCGACTTGTTTCCTGATTTGTTTGGGTCAGAGTTTAGCGTGAATGTAGATCATTTCTGATGTATTTTGAAACTGAAAGTTTGTTGGAAACTCATGGTATGAAATTGCTGAAGTTACCAAGTTATTTAAAAGTTCCTCCTTTCAAAAACACAGCAAGCAAAAGCTGCTGCATTTTTTCTTTCTTTTCTCTGCCCCGTTTCCTTTCCCTTGGTTGCTAGTTGAGTTTTGCACTTCAGTTTCATGTTTGATCTTGTGTTGGAGGGAAGCAATGGAAGGTTGGATGTTGAGTCTGCATATTTGCATGTTTGGATCATGATTGAACACTTTGCTGAAAAGCAAACAAGCAAGCTGCCGAAACCATTTCTGCATGAATTTTAGAAGTTTGGCATGATATATTTCCATGTTTTCTGGTCATCTGGATTGTGATCATTATGTAGCCTGTTACTTGGTTTAGGATTGGGATGTTGGGTTGGAAAATATCCAACCAAAGCCATGTAGTTGAATCAAAATCTGAAGAAAGCTTCATGCGTGAATCGCAGAAGTAAAGAAGGCTTTAGCCTTTCATTGCATGCATGGAATATTTCCAATAATTCCATTATGACCTCTTGATTATTGCTTAACTCTATCATGGCCCGAAGAATTGGACAAGTTAATCATTTTGGTCCCTTTAAAGATCAATTTGTTTTTGATTTGATTTTATATGATTTTTGAGTTGATCATTGGTGAATTTGGGAAATTTTCATTGTTTCATCGTAGTAAATTAGTTATCACTTATGTTTGTGAATTTTAGTATTTGATTTGTAGATCTCACCATGAGCCTTTGATTTTTATCTAGTTGCTTTTGGGACCCATAATATTTGAAATAATGATGCCTTCCAGTTTCTTTTACTTCTTTTAATTGGGTCCTTGTTTATTTCAATTTGATGAATAGGGGTCGTTCACTTTCATTTGAATGTTCTGTTTGAAATTTCATGTTTATTTCATGTTTATTTCCATTTCATATGATTATTTGATAATTTCAGTGGTACCTTGACCTTTTTATTATTTTGGAGGGTAAATTAGCAAGTTCACTTCATTAGGGCATCAATTCAAGGGAGGTACACTCTATCCCTCATTTGCACTTCATTTGACCCTACGTGCTCCTACGTGTTATGTGAATATGCATGTCTATTTCGCTTTCCTTGCCTTTCCTTAATTCCTTGCATTTATTTCATTTACTTTTACTTTTATTTAAGTTATTCATTATGGGGTATGTGTACACCTCTTGGCTTGTAATAGATAGGGCTTGGTGAGCAATTTGGTCCATTTTCCCCTTCCCCTTTGTTTTAGTTAGCAAATGTAATAGATTCATTAGCTTAGTTGCATGCCTATGTGTTATGTGTTAAGTGCTTTATTAGGCTCTTGCATCTAGTCGAGCATGCTAAGTGTTACGTGTTATGTGTTTATGAGTGTTTGGCATGTCTATTTGCTTTCCATAGCCATGGACGAATATGATGGATGAATGCACGTCGCCACACTAGTCCAACGCTAGTAGTGGCCCCTTTTCCCGTCACCGCACTAGTCCAACGCTAGTTGTGGTTCTTTGTTCCGTTTCCACTAGTCCAACGCTAGTAGGAAATTCTTAGAAAGGGCTAGTCCAACGCTAGACCCAATAGGCCGTCCCCCTTTCGTTAGTGCATATTTGCATGTTCACTACATTTCATGCATTTTTCTTAGTTTTTATCATTTGGCACGCCCCTCCACCCTTTCCCCTCCATTTTAGGCTTTTTGCATCTCATGCTAGGTATAGTGTACATTTGCCTGAGAGTCCCCTTTCGACAAGGGAAACGAGCGAGTGTGGCTCCACAAATAGCCTTAGCACGCTAGTTCCCCCCTTCTAATCGAAGGGAAGATTAAAGTCACAAAGTTAGGACTCCCCGTTCCCGTCTTGATGCATTCCTATAGGATTCATGCATTTCATTTATTCGCTATCCTATACACTTCTACTTTATATTCTATCTCTTTTTCTACATTCTCACTTCACACTACTTTCATTTTGGACGTTTTCACTTAACTACTCACACTTTATACCATATCACTCGCACACATGCACTTTATGTTATTTTCACATTATCATTCTTTGCTCACCTTACCTTGTAAATACATTTGCACACCTCCACTTACATCCTATTATTTTTATCACTTTTCTCACTTCACACAAACTCACATTTTCACCTGGCATGCATTCCACTCATTTTTACGTCATTTAGGATTATGTGTGACCTCTCCAAAGGATCATTATTGGGCTTCACAATTAATGTGATTGGCACCACTCAACCTTTGAAGAGAAATTTCCCCCATGTCCCCCTAGGTTTAGGTTTTTACATTCATATAGTTATATCCAACACGCGATACATACCTTGGGTAGAAAAATTAGGAAAAGTTGGGTTAAGTCACGCAACTAGCCTTGGCTAGGGTGAGGGAGTGCCTTAGGCCTTGCCTTTGCCTTCTCCCTTATCAAATGTGACCCCCGATCCCTCTTTTTGGTTACGTAGACCCAAAAGTTCTTTAAAAGGGTTTATTTACTTTTTTCATTCAAAAACAAAAATCATTTTTGGGTGACTTGGTACACCCTAACTCTATACCAAGTGGCGACTCCATTCTTCATTAAAAACCCTTTTTGAACTTTATTTGGCCAAATCGTCGCATTCTCAAGTCCCATGGCCTTTTACTTCTCATTTCGCACACGTTCACATACACATTCCACTACTCACACACCACACACCGTCAAAAAGTGGGGCGCGACACTACCTTCCATGCTTCGCGACTAATCAACTATAGCAAAATAATATAGCCAACTAATCAATGATAGAATATAGTCACTAAGTAAATATATAGATATAAACAAAATAAAATAGGGCTCAAATAAACCTTTCCAAATCATAAAATAGGGGTAATGCAACACATTCAATCAAAACAAGTCACATAACCTATATGACATTAACCCTAGGTATTGCTCAGGCACTACCCTTAATCAAAACTTGAAGCACGTGTATATCTTCAATATATTTAAAGTCCAGACTATTCGTGTGACAGCCCCACCTCACCCTAAGGCGAACCAAAGGGTTCAGCGGACCGTCTGCCCAGCTCTCGCCAGGACTACGGAGTCGAATCACACAAATCCGATATTACGCGAGATAGGACCCAAAAGAAATGAACGATTGAAGACCGCCAAGCTTAAACATGGAGAAAACGCTTTCATATATACATGTCGCTAGGTTTACAATTCAAATGGAACCAGTGAAACGAAATACATTTAGGGTTTGCTCATTCTCGAGGAGCTGTACAAAAGAACAAAAAATTTTCTAACTAGCTCAACTCGCTTCTCAAAAATCATGATTTCCAAAAGAGGTTCCTGTAAGGAAAACAAAGATAACGAGGAGGGGGTGAGCTTACGCCCAATGAGGTACCAAACATGTAGCAGAAAAATCAGGTATTTCACGTTATACAAACCAGATACATATGCTCGCTATAAAGTAAGACAGGTAAACACAAGAACTCAAATAGGAAGGATACAGGTGGCTCTCAGGAGCCAGCTTTCCAGCGCAGTACTTGATCCAAGCCGGTTGACACTCCGTCAACGTATATAGAACCAACACGTCCGTAGACCCCACTTTACACCAAATTTCGTCCACCAAACACCCCTTTACCGGGCCCGCTCACCTCAACAGAAACAGAAATGGTAATACTCGAGTATACCGGAATCAAGGGTCTCAATACCCAAAGATCCCAAAACAGACTACCGTGGTTCGTTATCTAATCGTCCAGGCCCTTGCCGGCCCGACTCGAATAACTTAGCCACAGGATTTGAGCTCATAGGTCACAGATACAGATACAGATATCAGATACAGATACAGATTCAGATTGACACCAAAATTGGCATATGAACAGACAAGAGAACGAGTGCGATAAAGTACACCCTCGTCTCAAACAAATTAAACAGATTGCAGAGCAGAAATCAAGTTAAACAGCAATGGAGGGGAGTGGTACACTCACCGGTTCAAGTACAGATACCTCAAAAGTTTTCACTTCGGATTGGCTTTAATCGCCAAGAAACCCTAAAATAATCAAAGTAAACCAATTGAAGGTTTCACATCCAGAATCGAGTAAACAAAATACACATGTGAGGCTCGACTACTAGTCGTATGCCTCGCCAAATAATTACTAATGCAAGGGTACAAAACATGATTTTTGGGAATAAAAAGGTAACATGAAGACCTAGGTTCAACAACCCAAAAGCCCTTCATTTCTATCACAAGCCAATTCAAACTTAAAGGAACCAATTGGCCTAGAAAAAATTGGACAGCACTTCCCCTAAATTTCTTACTTTTCCAGCCATCACGGCTTCATTATTTTCCTCAATCAACTCCCAAAGTCATACTCAATATACATTCATCACCACAGCCGTTCAATAGGCTCAAGGTTATCCAAGTACAAAAGTTAGCTAGGAAAATGACCGGAAATAAAAGTCAAGCCCTAGAATATTCCACTAAGCACAAGAAGACTCGATTACAAGTCATAAACTGATGCCACACAATCACAATAGGGTTCCATAAGCATATATAAGCATTAGAGGAAACCAGAAATTTCGGAAATGTAACTAGCTTTGGCCCTGAAAAAAACAGTTTTTGTCCTCATTTTACGGTAATGGCACAAATTTCACTACGCTTATCGGATGAGGGTGAAAGACCCACCATATCGAAGCTAAAAGACAGGGATACAACATCATAGAAGGTCACTCAACCCATTTTTGAGTGCGAACAGGTCAAAAATGCAATATACTACATCAACAATGTAAAACAGATTCACCAAAACGCATTCTAGAGGAAACATCATAACTCAGGCTCTACAAGTCCAAATCTAGAAATTCCAAAACCAGTTGAAATCTAAGAAACAGGGATAAATTTCATCAGAAGGCCTGAACAACCAATTCGGAAGAAATTCCAGGCAAAACAACCAATTACAGGCGCAGTTCTCAATTTCTGGTAAAACCAGAACAGCAATAGTAATTTCGACTTATCTCATTCTACACTACTCCGATTGACCTAAAATTTTGTAGGCACCTCTAAAATGTCATTCCCTACAACTTTCATGTTTTGATCTAAGGCCAATTCGGCCTATATCTAGGACCTAAAAATTCGGACAGAATGCTCCCTTAAGAACCCTAGGTTTTTCAATTTTCTTCCAAAACAGAAATTGGTTGCAATTAATCACTTTTCCCAACTCCTTAAGTCATTATAGACCATTTCCAATCATCATAGATAGCCACACAATCATGCTTATATTAAAATAGAAAAATCCCCAAAAATAATAAAACTTCATCATTTCAACCACAAATCAAAAATTAATCCATAAACTTGCATCTTATACTACCACTAAGCATGATTTAAGCATCAATTAAAGGAGGAGGGTGGTTCTTCACAACTTACCTTAGAAACAAGAGAGAGAGAGCTATTGGTCACCTTAACTTTCCAAAAAACTTCACACAACAACTCACCAACACTTCCTTAAGTGGTTTTATGGAGCAAAATCAAGGTTGGATGGTTGGTTTTGGTGATTTGGAACAAGATTGAAGTGTTTTCTTCCTTGTTCTTGGAGTAAGAGAGAGAGAAAGAGAGCAAGAGAGGGCCGGCTTCAAGGAGGATTTTTTTGAGGATTTTTGGGTCAATTTTGGTTATTTAAGTCAATGGTAAGAAAGGTCTTAAGGTAAGCCCAATCAAATGGTGACACTTGTCACCTTTTATTAACTCTCTACCTAACTTGTCTCTCTCATATCAATCCAAATTGCACCCTCCACTTATCTCTTAACACCCGGTAAATTCATTCCAGTATTCAAAACTTAATCTAGTTGGCCGAATTTTTCCAAACTTTTCACACTAGTGGGTCCCACGTCCGGTATACGCTCTTAATTCCTCAAAAACTAACCGATACTAGAAAAATCATTTAAAAGCTATATTTACTCATAAAATTTATTTGCACAATGTTTCGAATAAAGAAAAGGTGGAAAAACGTATAATTAAAAGAAATTAAAACCTAGAAATTAAGAAAATTACGGGTCCTCACAATTCGCATCCCCCGTGCCTTTGCTTTCGCCATCCAAACTTATCCTAATATTACTCGAGATCTCAACTTATCGTAAAGGTATCACTCTTTGGTACTCGAGTACAAGAATCCGAAAATATGATAATTCACCGCTCAACCTGGCCAGGCTCAAGAGCAAATCACCCGTATTAGAGATTCTTACCCAACATACATATCTAAGGTCCTCAACAATAGACAATTGTTCCACACTTAACAAGTCAATCCCCACAGTCCGAGAACCCTCTCCCGGTACGAGCTCAATAGGAGCTCTGATACCATCTGTGACGGCCCCATCCCCTCTAGGGCATACCCCAGGGTTTGGCGGGTCGCCTGCCCAACTCTCGCCAGGACTCACTCACTCACATCAAATAAAATAAGATGCAATCTCAATAATAAACGAAATAATAGTTCCCAAGTTTAGAACATACGAATACATCCATTTCTATCTCAACCATCCATACGGTCCCAAATACATCAAAAGATTAAAGTTCTTAGTACATTCAACCCTAATCGAGCGACTAGTGCGAGTACAATTACAAAAGTTAAAACAACTAGACCACGCTAGTCTGTACACGTCTCACGCCTCGCTCGTACCCCTGTAAGGAAAACAAATGGCGTGGAATGAGTTAAAAGCCAAGTGAGGTTCCAAATAGCAAATTGACCAGTATTTATATGTACAAGTTTCCAATGTAGCAAAGTAACGAGCATGAAGAGTTCACAAAAGTGAGCAATAACACTTCAAGTAGCAATCTCAAAATGAGCGAGTGTAAAGTTTTCTTTTCAAACGAAACAATAACACAATAAGTACTAGTCATTCCAAAGTATAAGGATACGGATGGCTCTCAGGAGTCAACTTCCCATTGCATCACCAGAGCTTGATCAAGTAATAGTTGACACTCCGTCAACTTTCAAGCAAGCAACCAATCCAGTAGAGCACCACTTAAACTACTCTCCGTCCACCATTCAACCCCCTATTGGGCCCAAAATCCTCAACACTGGTGGTAATACTCGAGTATACCGATTAGTCGAGGAGATATCACTCCACTCGACAAAACAAAAGACCCAGGGTTCATTACCCAATCGACCAAACCCTTGCCGGCTCGACTCGAATAACTCGCCACAGGGTTTCTGGAATTCCAGGAAGTGCGCACCATATACAAATATATCAAATCCATTGCAACAATAAACAAGTATATCTCATATTAGAACAAGTGCGATAAAGTACACTCTTGCTCGATCAAACAAATGACATATCATTAAATCACATTGGTCAAGTATTGAAAACAAGAGTCCAGTTCAATCAGGTATTTGGAAGAACTCACCAAAAGTCTAGTACCTCTCAAAATCACGTTCAGGTCCAACTCCTTGGTCGGAGTCCAAATCTGCGATAAAATATCATTTACGAAGGTAAAACTCTATATAGTTCGAAACATAGGAGTTTCGCTTCAAGAAAATCAAATAAATGCAACTCCTTTAACTAATATTCAGAATACTTATCAAATCCCAAAAAAAAATTCATGCTCGCTCATTTAAGTTTGGTCAAGACGTGATTTAGACTCTAGAAATCGCGTTTTGGTGTCAAAGACCGGAAAATCGTATTTTGAAAGGGGTCACTACGTTCATTTTTAAAGGGTACGAGTTTCGGCAAAATTTAGCTCATATCCCTCGACTACAGAAGATGCAAATAGCCTAAACGGTTCAAGTGGTAATCGCTCTTAACCCTTACTCAAGTTGTAAGTATGGCTACCTAGCCCTTGAGCGTAAATTTGGGCAGCACGCCCTTTGTATTTTCCTATTTTCCAGCCATTTATGGCTTCATTCTTTTCCTCAATGAACCCCACAGTTACACACAAAATAATCTCATTTTAATAGCCGTTCAATAGGCTCAAAGTCATACAAGTACAAAATCAAGCTAAGGACATGTGCGGAAATGAAGTTTAGCACAAGACAGATTTGACATTATTTTACGTAACGGACACAACCGAAGCTACACTTATCGGATTGAGGTGAAATTTATATCGTTTTGAAGCTAAGACAGAGAGCTACAACTTTGATGAAGACCACCTAATCCAGTTCGTAGTGTATCTAGGTCAAAATTGGAAATTTCTGAACCAGAATCGCACAAACAGGTCAGTTAACCGCGCTATGTTTAAATGACAATAACTCAGCCTACCGAATCCAATCGAGGTGATTCCAGGGGCGTTGGAAATCTAAGACATAGAAACACAACTTTTGTGTTTTGTCTAAATGCTAATTTAGTATGCATCAGGGTGAAGAGGCGCGGTCAAATGGTGAAATGTCAAAACTGTCCCTAAAGTTCTACCTATGGCAGTCAGGGGTATTTTTGTCTTTTCACATGATACAGTACTCGGATTAAGCTGAAATTTTTGCAGGTTACTATAAAACATCATTCCCTACAACTTTCGTGTTTTTTGCCAAGCCTGATTCGGCTTCTATCCTAGGCAAACAGAAACGGGCAGAACTGAAAACAAGATTTCCTGAAATCTGGAATTTGGGGTTTAAAAGGGAAATCTCTTCATTTCTTGCTTAAATCACTGCCACAACCTCTTATACAAGCTTACATACATCATAAGCCATCCATACAACAAGTATGAGAAGGGAATAATTCAAACCCTAACTCAAATGCATCACTCCAATCATCCAAAATCTCTTGATTTAAGCATCACAATCACAAATACAAGTTACTAAAGAACTCCAACATGATTAAGGGAAAAAGAAAAGAGTGGTCAGCCATTTTACCTCAAAACTAGAGCTTGCTAGTGTTCTCCTTCACTTCCCCTTGAAATTTTTAGTTCCCTAAGCTTCCCAAGCTTCCAATTTACAAGTTAATCGGTTTAGAATCTTGTTTTTTTTCACTCAAATGGTGCAAATCAAGATGAAGTGAAGTTGTTTTTCTCTTGCTCTCTCTCTCTTATTCACGGCTAGGAGGAAGAAAATGAGGGCAATTTGTGTGTTTTTTGATGATAAATATGGAGGAAAATTGGTTTGTCAACACTTAAGGGATAGTTGCCACTTGTCGCAACCAAAATCCATCTCAAATTTTTTTCTTTTCCTTGCATTTTTTTGGTCAAATATTTCGGCTAAGAGGGCTGAGGATGAGGGAGATATTTTGCACCAACATCAATGATATTTTATGGTAAGGAAGTGGTAGTTACGTGGTGTGATCAATCGGTAGTGAGCAATACCCGTCGGTTCAAGCCGATTTTTCTTAAATCACGTATACTAGGGTTTTAACTTATAATTCACTAACTTATTATTATTACTTCTAATCACACATTATTTTCTCATCTAAAAGTCACTCTTACTCACTAAATTTAGTACACACTCTGCACCGATTACTCACATTACGAAAAGATGTAAAAATCCTAATTTATTGTAACGATGAAGGTAAAAAAGGGAACCCTTGTTTTTATGATTATTTGTAGCTATTGGGGTAGTGAATGTATATTAAAGTCATTGTAAAGTAATAAATTCGAATAAATTCCAAATTAAAGGGAAGTTTAAGAAAAATATAAAGAATTTGACGGGTCCTCACACTCTCAATCCCTTAAAAGAATTTCGTCCTCGAAATTCATACACGCACTCCGAAATAACGTAGGGTATTTTCCGTGTATATCCGTTTCTAGCTCTCAAGTCTCACTATAGCCAACACTTAGCTAAACAATAGAAATCACGAATCGTACCTTCTACTATCTCCGATGGTTCAGGTAATGCCTGTTGGTCCAAGGCGTACACTCTAGCTGGCACTCTTGGCTTAGTCCCTCCTACATTTGCTTGTTCAGGGTTTAGGTGTGACCTACGGGGACAAGTTGCAAGCTGGTGTTCGACGCTACTACACCATAAACATTTTCCTGCCTTTTGCCAACAATCATTCTGTCGCCCCCCATTTTTTGAAAATAAAAATAAATGGTTAAAAAGTGAATTCTTGATTTTTGAAAAATGATTTTTGATTTACAAAGGAAATGAAGAAAACATGGGTCTAAATGGGACTTGAAAATGCGACGATTTGACCCAAAATACAGTTTAAAAAGGGTTTTTGAAATAAAAATCGGAGTCGCCACTTGGTATAGGGTTAAGGTGTACCAAGTCACCTAAAATGAATTTTTTAAAGGAAAAGGTAGAAAGAAACCCCTTTTAAACGACTCCTAGTCTACGTAAACCAACGAAAAAGGTTCGGGAGTCACATTTGACGAAGGGGAAGGCAAGGATAAAAATCCAAGGCACCCCTTCGACCTAGCCAAGGCTAGTTGCGCGATTTAGTCAAAGATTTTCTTATTTTTAACCAAAAGATTTATCACATTTGGATGTACTATATGAATGCAAACCCTAGACCTAGGAGGGTATCGAGGGGCAAAATTTCTCTTCAAAGCTTGAGTGGTGCCAATCACATTAATTGTGATGCCCAATAATGACTCTTTGGAGAGGTCACGAATAATGCAAAGATATGAGACTCTAAGAAGGGGAAAAGAATAAAATAATTATAGAAATATACATGTCTTAAAGGAATGCATCATGTCGGGTACGGGGGACTAATGTTCGTGACTCAATTTTCCCTTTAATAGAGGGAATACGAGCGTGCTAAGGCTAGAAAAGCCAAACTCGTCCATATCCCATATCCAAGGGGTATCCCTAATCTAATCAAGAAAATGATTTAATCTAATTCTAATGCTTATATGAAATGCAAGTCTAATGTCATGTTTCATACAAAAGGGGCAAGTAATACACATATATGGGAGAATATGGGGGAAGGGGTATACGTATATAAGAAAAGAGTCATGCAATATGATGAAAGAGGCCCTAGAAAGTTAAGATATGCATGAAATGAAGTGATCACACAATCATGCAATCATGATCTAACGCGCGAAGGGCTCCTAAGGGTTAGCGTTGGACTAACCCACATCTACGCTCTCCCACAAGCATTGGACTTGCAAGAGTTCGAGGGGACAATCATGACTAGCGTTGGACTAGCCACGATTACGTGCATTTGCATCCATCATACACGTATATAAGTAATATGCATAATTAAAGCAAGTAGACATGTGAGCACGTAATTCACATAACACATAAGCATGCATATCTAGATGCCAAAACCTAAGAAAGCGATTAAACACATAGCACATAGACATGCAAAACACACAAGGCAATTAAGGACCTAACTATTACATTTTTTTGGGGAAAGGCCTACTACAATCTAAAAGGGGAAATAAGAAGGAACAAAGCAATTAAATCCCTAACTATTACAATTTTGGCATTCGAGTGCCTTTCAAATGATCAACATCGAACTAAAATAAAATAAAATAAACATACTAAATTAAAACAAATAAAGCGAATAAATAAAATAGATAAAATGAAAGCATCCAAATGGCATGCAATTGAGCACATAAAGTCACATAAGGCACATAGCGTCAAAATAAAGTCAAGAATAAGGGACAGAGTGTACCTCCCTTGAGTTGGGGTCCTAATGGTGTGAAATTACCTATTTACCCTCCAAAAATGAAAGAAAAGGTCAAGGCACCAATTTAATTTGAAACAATTAAAGAAAATATGCAAACACAAACTTTCTTGATCATAAAGCTCTTAAAATCATGAATTAAGTGCAATTTAAACAAAGCATGGTAGTTAATTGAAGCAAACAAGCAATGACAAGTTGTGAAATTAGAGCTGCCAAGGACCAAATTGAGGGAAACATTCAATTGGTTGGGTCCTAGTAGAACAAGGGGAGACTTGGGGAGTTAAAAGTGCAATTTTAAAAGTTGCATGCAAAAACATGTAAAAAGCCACGAAGAAACCATTTTCTGCAACAGAAAGACATGCGGCAAGCTTAGGAAACTTTCTTCAGCAGTTTCAAGCTTTCAAACGCAGGTTTCATGCAAGACTTCAAACAAGAGCTAGTGAAAAACAACACTCAATATCCTTGGGCAACTAAACACCTTACTCAACACAAACCAATCAGGAACACAAATCATTAAAATCAAATGAATGACCAAATGGGAAGCACATGTTACGGCAGAAAAAAGAACAACCAAAGAAAGGAAAGAGCTGCTACACCAAGCCATGGGCTCGGGCTTATTGCAGCAGATTCTTATGCCCACAAATCAGCCATTTGCAATCTAGAAACTAAGCAAGAGTACCATCTAGCATTCGAATGGCCATCAAATAAAAATTCAAACAGACACATTCGGTAGGACTACTGTAATAAAATCTGATGCAACTCAATGCTATGTGCAAAGGAAAACTAGACGCAACTTTCTGCAATTCTGATTTCAGGGATTTGCGCAACATTACATGACAAATGGCTAGCAACAAAAATCTAATTTTCAAGCTCTCATTCAGTGTTACAAACTCATCCTCAAGATATCATGCAAGGGGAAGGAAAATATGGGCAGAGAGGGGTCATAAGATCAGATTTCTGCTACAAACTTTGTAGCTCACCTCGTATGATTCTATTCATACAGAAAATCTAACCAAAGTTGTTATTTCATCAGTCCCAAACTCACATAATCAGTTTTAACATAACCTCAAAACATGGTTTGCCCAGCCTTAGCAGATTCAACAAAGAACATCTAAGCCAAAAGGAAAAAAACAAACAAAATGATAGGACAGAAAGGCCGTGCGAAATCTGGAAAATTTCTTGTAATTCTCATGCGACCGAAACTTGCTCATGCGAGGTGAAGCTTACCCCAACCCAACGCTATGGATTCGACCCATGTTATTAACGTTAACCAAATGCAGTTGTCTACTCCACAAAGATCAAGTAAGGGAGCTAAACATAAAAAATCAGCAACAAAACTGAACCACCTAATCCTAGGCAACTCAAAACTCAAACATTCTCCCTGCTTGGCACACGCAAAAGTCAGCCTAATAAAATCAAAATAAAAAAAAAACATTAGCTGGGCACTTCTTGCAATCCATCCAGCGCATGAACTCAGATACATTTTCAGAGGAACTGGCCATATGGATGCCCCTTTCCCTTCAAAGATGACATCTTGCTATTAAAACGCAGTCTAGGAACAAAATAACAACGTCGAACAGATTTGGAACCCGACCAAGTATATCACATAACCTAAGAACAAAAGATCGCAGCTTTACAACTAATCGGTAAGGAAATAGCTACCGTAATCCAAACTTTTACACACTCACGGACTCAAAACCAAGAGAAACAATCAGAAACATCAAGTAAACCCCCTGACTTTCATAGGCACAGACTTAGTAACAAAGATTGTCCACAGGACAAAGCCAAGAAAGAACCTTACAGCGCTGTTTTCTGATGGATTTTAACGGCAAAAAACTTGAGTAGCAACCCTCTTCGTTCTTTTGATCTAACCAGAGACCTCAAAGCTTTGCCCAGCCGTGACCTTCTTGGTTCTCCTCCTCCTTCAAGGTTTCTCAGCCTTCAAGCCCTCTCGCATTCTCGGCTTTCTCCCCTTTTCCTCTGTTCTTTTCCCCACATTTTCTCCGAAGCTTTCATGCCAAAACCTTAGCCGCAGCTCCAGACTATCCTTCTCTCCTTCAGAATTTTTAGCCGTCCTCCTCTCCCTCTTCAGCCGTCCCCAAAACTCTCAAAGCTCTCCCCTTTTTTAGCCGTCGCAACTCTCCTCTCACAGCATTTTTCCCTCTCCATTTTCTGGTTCTCTCCTCTCAGCCCCACCGTCATCCAAACTCCCTCTGATTTCTATTTTTTCTTTTTCCCCCCCTAAGTGATGTGTTGTCCAAATATAAAAGGGACACTTGTCCTAATGCATGTTCTCCATTTGTCTAGCATGCAAACTTTCACTAATTTCACACATTATTTTGTATTTTTGTATTTTTCATTTTTCCCCTTTTTTTGAAATTTAGTATGAAGACAAAAATAATAAAATAAAATTAATTAGAACAAAATAAAATAAAAACACTAGAATTGAAACAAATAAAGCAAAATTAAATTAATTAAACCAATAAAGTAAAAAAATAAAAAATTTGGTGTCTACACATTCTCCGTATGATTGGCCTTCCCACAGTACCCACAAGATACTCGAGGGGCTGAGGTTTGACCTCCTTGTGAGGCACCTCTTGCTTGTTCCCTTCCACGCGAGGCTCCTCTTGGAGTAATTTCCTTAGGTGTCCCTGAAATTTTCTCACCACCATCTCCTCGACCCATCTTAGAGGGTGGCATATCTAAATCACCTTGTCCTTGCCTTTGACTTCCACCAGGCGCACCTCTCCTTTTTGCATGAAAAGCTCTCACTTGTGCCCTAGCAATTTCTATTCTTTGAGCCTTCTCCAAAACTTCCGTAAAAGTGTTAATCTGGGCCGCTGCCAAGACCTCCTGTATTTTCACATTGAGCCCCTGTACAAACCTCCTAACCCTCCGTTGCTCCGTAGCTATCAATTCGGGAGCAAACTTTGACAACTTCGTAAACTGGGTTTCATACTCAGATACACTTAAAGTTCCCTGTCGGAGCTTAATAAAATCGTCCTCTCTCTTCTCCTGGACGATAGGTGGGAGGTATTTCTCATTAAACTCTCGCACAAAGTTCATCCAAGTCCATGCAGTCCCCTCTCTTTCCCATTTAGTCCTAATTACATTCCACCAGGCTCTGTCTAGTCCTTCGAACTGAAATACAGTGAATTGCACCTGCCTATCCTCCGTATAGTTTAAGGCAGCGAAAATATTAATCATCGACTCTAGCCATCTCTCAGCTGCCTCAGGGTCCGGCCCTTCCAGGAACTTAGGAGGATAGAATTTTTGGAATCTCTCGAGAGCCCTATCTTGCCCCATATCATCCCTAAGTTGATTCACAGGGACTTGACCCTGTTGCTCCACCAATCGAGCAAGGATATTAGTTATCTGTTGAATCACAGTTGCCACCTGATCCCCCCTATAACTTGGGGTCCAGGTTGCGGTCCACTCGTTTCACCCCTTTCCCCTCTGGGTTCTTGCGTGGGTCCCTGCGTCTGTTTACCCCCACGCCCACGATTAGAGCCACGCCCGCGAGTAACTCCCTGATTTTGGCTTCTTCTACCTTCCATGCTTCGCGACTAATCAACTATAGCAAAATAATATAGCCAACTAATCAATGATAGAATATAGCCACTAAGTAAATATATAGATATAAACAAAATAAAATAGGGCTCAAATAAACCTTTCCAAATCATAAAACAGGGGTAATGCAACACATTCAATCAAAACAAGTCACATAACCTATATGACATTAACCCTAGGTATTGCTCAGCCACTACCCTTAATCAAAACTTGAAGCACGTGTATATCTTCAATATCTTCAATATATTTAAAGTCCAGACTATTCCCATCCCCCGTGCCTTTGCTTTCGCCATCCAAACTTATCCTAATATTACTCGAGATCTCAACTTATCGTAAAGGTATCACTCTTTGGTACTCGAGTACAAGAATCCGAAAATATGATAATTCACCGCTCAACCTGGCCAGGCTCAAGAGCAAATCACCCGTATTAGAGATTCTTACCCAACATACATATCTAAGGTCCTCAACAATAGACAATTGTTCCACACTTAACAAGTCAATCCCCACAGTCCGAGAACCCTCTCCCGGTACGAGCTCAATAGGAGCTCTGATACCATCTGTGACGGCCACATCCCCTCTAGGGCATACCCCAGGGTTTGGCGGGTCGCCTGCCCAACTCTCGCCAGGACTCACTCACTCACATCAAATAAAATAAGATGCAATCTCAATAATAAACGAAATAATAGTTCCCAAGTTTAGAACATACGAATACATCCATTTCTATCTCAACCATCCATACAGTCCCAAATACATCAAAAGA
The DNA here is from genome assembly GCF_003713205.1 of Coffea eugenioides. NCBI lineage: Eukaryota > Viridiplantae > Streptophyta > Magnoliopsida > Gentianales > Rubiaceae > Coffea > Coffea eugenioides. Next base: position 91,179 of record NW_020862036.1, read on the forward strand.
TTAAAGTTCTTAGTACATTCAACCCTAATCGAGCGACTAGTGCGAGTACAATTACAAAAGTTAAAACAACTAGACCACGCTAGTCTGTACACGTCTCACGCCTCGCTCGTACCCCTGTAAGGAAAACAAATGGTGTGGAATGAGTTAAAAGCCTAGTGAGGTTCCAAATAGCAAATTGACCAGTATTTATATGTACAAGTTTCCAATGTAGCAAAGTAACGAGCATGAAGAGTTCATAAAAGTGAGCAATAACACTTCAAGTAGCAATCTCAAAATGAGCGAGTGTAAAGTTTTCTTTTCAAACAAAACAATAACACAATAAGTACTAATCATTCCAAAGTATAAGGATACAGATGGCTCTCAGGAGCCAACTTCCCATTGCATCACCAGAGCTTGATCAAGTAATAGTTGACACTCCGTCAACTTTCAAGTAAGCAACCAATCCAGTAGAGCACCACTTAAACTACTCTCCGTCCACCATTCAACCCCCTATTGGGCCCAAAATCCTCAACACTGGTGGTAATACTCGAGTATACCGATTAGTCGAGGAGATATCACTCCACTCGACAAAACAAAAGACCCAGGGTTCATTACCCAATCGACCAAACCCTTGCCGGCTCGACTCGAGTAACTCGCCACAGGGTTTCTGGAATTCCAGGAAGTGCGCACCATATACAAATATATCAAATCCATTGCAACAATAAACAAGTATATCTCATATTAGAACAAGTGCGATAAAGTACACTCTTGCCCGATCAAACAAATGACATATCATTAAATCACATTGGTCAAGTATTGAAAACAAGAGTCCAGTTCAATCAGGTATTTGGAAGCACTCACCAAAAGTCTAGTACCTCTCAAAATCACGTTCAGGTCCAACTCCTTGGTCGGAGTCCAAATCTGCGATAAAATATCATTTACGAAGGTAAAACTCTATAGAGTTCGAAACATAGGAGTTTCGCTTCAAGAAAATCAAATAAATGCAACTCGTTTAACTAATATTCAGAATACTTATCAAATCCCAAAAAAAAATTCATGCTCGCTCATTTAAGTTTGGTCAAGACGTGATTTAGACTCTAGAAATCGCGTTTTGGTGTCAAAGACCGGAAAATCGTATTTTGAAAGGGGTCACTACGTTCATTTTTCAAGGGTACGAGTTTCGGCAAAATTTAGCTCATATCCCTCGACTACAGAAGATGCAAATAGCCTAAACGGTTCAAGTGGTAATCGCTCTTAACCTTTACTCAAGTTGTAAGTATGGCTACCTAGCCCTTGAGCGTAAATTTGGGCAGCACGCCCTTTGTATTTTCCTATTTTCCAGCCATTTATGGCTTCATTCTTTTCCTCAATGAACCCCACAGTTACACACAAAATAATCTCATTTTAATAGCCGTTCAATAGGCTCAAAGTCATACAAGTACAAAATCAAGCTAAGGACATGTGCGGAAATGAAGTTTAGCACAAGACAGATTTGACATTATTTTACGTAACGGACACAACCGAAGCTACACTTATCGGATTGAGGTGAAATTTATATCGTTTTGAAGCTAAGACAGAGAGCTACAACTTTGATGAAGACCACCTAATCCAGTTCGTAGTGTATCTAGGTCAAAATTGGAAATTTCTGAACCAGAATCGCACAAACAGGTCAGTTAACCGCGCTATGTTTAAATGACAATAACTCAGCCTACCGAAATCCAATCGAGGTGATTCCAGGGGCGTTGGAAATCTAAGACATAGAAACACAACTTTTGTGTTTTGTCTAAATGCTAATTTAGTATGCATCAGGGTGAAGAGGCGCGGTCAAAATGGTGAAATGTCAAAACTGTCCCTAAAGTTCTACCTATGGCAGTCAGGGGTATTTTTGTCTTTTCACATGATACAGTACTCGGATTAAGCTGAAATTTTGTAGGTTACTATAAAACATCATTCCCTACAACTTTCATGTTTTTTCCCAAGCCTGATTCGGCTTCTATCCTAGGCAAACAGAAACGGGCAGAACTGAAAACAAGATTTCCTGAAATCTGGAATTTGGGGTTTAAAAGGGAAATCTCTTCATTTCTTGCTTAAATCACTGCCACAACCTCTTATACAAGCTTACATACATCATAAGCCATCCATACAACAAGTATGAGAAGGGAATAATTCAAACCCTAACTCAAATGCATCACTCCAATCATCCAAAATCTCTTGATTTAAGCATCACAATCACAAATACAAGTTACTAAAGAACTCCAACATGATTAAGGGAAAAAGAAAAGAGTGGTCAGCCATTTTACCTCAAAACTAGAGCTTGCTAGTGTTCTCCTTCACTTGCCCTTGAAATTTTTAGTTCCCTAAGCTTCCCAAGCTTCCAATTTACAAGTTAATCGGTTTAGAATCTTGTTTTTTTCACTCAAATGGTGCAAATCAAGATGAAGTGAAGTTGTTTTTCTCTTGCTCTCTCTCTCTCTTATTCACGGCTAGGAGGAAGAAAATGAGGGCAATTTGTGTGTTTTTTGATGATAAATATGGAGGAAAATTGGTTGGTCAACACTTAAGGGATGGTTGCCACTTGTCGCAACCAAAATCCATCTCAAATTTTTTTCTTTTCCTTGCATTTTTTTGGTCAAATATTTCGGCTAAGAGGGCTGAGGATGAGGGAGATATTTTGCACCAACATCAATGATATTTTATGGTGAGGAAGTGGTAGTTACGTGGTGTGATCAATCGGTAGTGAGCGATACCCGTCGGTTCAAGCCGATTTTTCTTAAATCACGTATACTAGGGTTTTAACTTATAATTCACTAACTTATTATTATTACTTCTAATCACACATTATTTTCTCATCTAAAAGTCACTCTTACTCACCAAATTTAGTACACACTCTGCACCAATTACTCACATTACGAAAAGACGTAAAAAACCCTAATTTATTGTAACGATGAAGGTAAAAAGGGAACCCTTGTTTTTATGATTATTTGTAGCTATTGGGGTAGTGAATGTATATTAAAGTCATTGTAAAGTAATAAATTCGAATAAATTCAAAATTAAAGGGAAGTTTAAGAAAAATATAAAGAAATTGACGGGTCCTCACACAAGAATCCGAAATAAGATAATTCACAACTCAGGCCGTACGCTCCCAAGTGTAAATTATCCAAATTAACATTCCTACCCAACATACATATCTAATTTTCCCCAAGTATCAACATGAAGGATTTATACCTATCACATTCATGATTCACAGCTTACGATGTAGAAGAGTACTTAAGCTTTTACTCATTCACATAATAAGGACCATAACACCACTTGGCCCAAGCTGACCCCGCGTAGATACCACGTGAAGCGGCTCTGATTTTTATCCCTACAAGCTGTCACTTAACTTTCAAACCAGTCCCACAGTCCGGCATCCTAAACTTTTAACCCTAGGATACACTACAAAGATCTGAAACCTAAGCTCTGATACCACCTGTGACGCCCCCTGTGAGAACCCAAAAAAAAAATTCACATTTTCTCAGCATTATTGTATTCCTTTGCCTACATTTTATACTTTCCTTGGAAATATTAAACTTTCTATGCATTTTTACAAGCAAATACAGTTTTAAATTCATTTTCCTAGTATGAGTTAGTGTGCGTTAAATTTGAAATGCATTATGAATGTGAGGACCCGTAAAATTCCTTATATTTTTCTTACAAATACCCTTTTATTTGGAAATTATTACTTTATAATGGCCCTACTGTCCAATCACCTCACAATAAGTGCAAATGAATATAGAATTAAGGGTTTTTCCTTTTCGTTTTCAAGTTAGTGCGAATTAGGGTTGTTACGCCTATCCGTGGTGTGACTATCCGGTACGGAGTGTGGATCAAATTTGGTGATTAAGAGTGAGTTTTAGATGATATTAAGTGTGTGATTAGAAGTGGTAATAATAAGTTAGTAAATTATAAGTTAAAACCCTAGTATATGCGATTTAAGGAAAAACGGGTTGAACCGACGGGTACCGTTTGTTACCGGATGAGTGCACCACTTGACCCATACTTTATTACCTTAATCTTCTCATTTTATTTCAGCTAATTAACCCTCAAAATATCTCATACATCAGCCACAATATTTGACCAAGAAAACCAGAGAAAAGAAAAAAAATTGACTTCCAATCACAAGGTGACACTTGTCACCTTTGACCCAAATTCATTTCTATCATTTTTAACCTTCTTGAAGCTTCATTGAGCCTTCATGTTCTGCCTACCAGCTGAGAGAGAGAGGAAGAAAATCCAAGAGAAAGAAACCACAATCCATCTTGAGTTTGATCCACTTAAGTGAGAAAACAAGAAATCTAAACCGATTAATCAATAGTTTGAGAGCTTGGGAAGTTTAAGGAACCAAAACTTTCAAAGAGAGGTGGAGGATATGCTTTGAAAGCTTGTTCTTGAGGTATTTTGGCTGTCCCTTATCGTTGGTTCTTTTACTTTTGTTTAAGTTGTTATATAACTCATGATTTGGTTAAATTGGTAGCTATGGAAGTAGTTGTGGTGATTTTGGGATAATTGGTGAGTTAGGGTTTGTATTGATCAGCCATATTTCTTCTTGTTTAGATGGATTATGATGGTAATAAGTGTAGATAAGGAGGTGAGGTAGTGTTTTAAGCTAGAATTATGAAGATTAGCACTTGTAGGCATAAATTCCAGATTTTCGGTTTTGCACCTCCCCTGTTCTGACTGGCACTGTTTGACCATGTTAGAGGCCGAATTAAGCTTAGCACAAAACATGAAAGTTGTATATAATGACTTTTTATAGTGGCCTATAAAATTTCAGATCAATCTGACAACTGTATCTTGAGAAAAGACAAATATACCCCTAAGACTGCCCTAGGTAGCGTCCAGCAGACAGTTTTAACATTTCCTCATGTTGGCTGCATTTTTCACCTTGATCCATACCAAACCAGTTTTTACCCAAATATGAACGATTTAACCCTATGTTTCAGCTTTCCAACGCAACTGAAAACACCTCAATCGGACTTTGGTAGCCTGAGTTATTATCATTTACGCATAATGCGGTTAACTAGCCCGAATGTGAGATTTTGGTTCTGTAATTCGGACTTTTGACCTAGATACACTATGAACTGGACTGAGTAGTCTTCATCAAAGTTGTAGAAATCTGTCTTATCTTCGAAACGGTATAAATTTCACCCCAATCCGATAAGCGTAACTTCGGTTGTGCCCGTTACGCTAAGTGACGGCAAATCTGTCTTTTATTTTTTGACTCAAACTTCATTTCCACACATGTTCCTAGCTTGATTTTGTACTTGTATGACTTTGAGCCTATGGAATGGCTATTGAAATAAGATGATTTTCTATGTGACTTTGGGATTGATTGAGGAAAAGAATGAAGCCATATATGGCTGGAAAATAGGTAAACACAAAGGGCGTGCTGCCCAACTTTACGCTCGAGGACTAGGTAGACCTACTTACGACTTGAGTAAGGCTTGAGAGCGAATACCACGTGAACCATCTAGGGTATTTACGTTTTCTTTGCCACTTCTACTCAAATAGTGATTTTAAAAGTTTACATATGAGCATAAGTTTTACAAATATTTTACTTATGTCCTCTTTTCACTACCAAAACCATATTTATACCTAGTACTAGTACGTATTCAAATTTTCTTTGAATCACTTACATCTTTGATGGTTGAAGCATAATGTGTTCGTTTGATTATATTAGGATTCCTTGGTGATTAAGGGTAATAACTGGAAGAACACTTTGGACGTTATTTTGCTTAAATAGGTGAGTGTTCCTTGTTTGTTATATTTTCATTGACTATGTGGCTTGTTCTTGATTATATGATTTGTTATGAACGAATGATAACATGTTCAATGTTTTCAATGATTGCTTCAAATGAGTTTTTTAGGCGAGTGTGTACTTTATCGCACTCGACCTAAATGAATGTGAAATTTTCAATGATTAAATAATTTTTCACAATGATTAAATAATGAAATGCTAGTTGCGCATGATGTAAGCCTTTTGGCTGAACTGGGCCCTGCCCTTCGTTACCGATCGACTCGAGCCAGAAGCGGACTCGGTCGGGCGATATGGTGACCCTGGGTGTGAACGTTTGGTATACTCGAGTATTACCTTGTTATCGGGTGGAGCCTGGCCAACGTCCAGGAGGGGGTGAATAAAATGAACGAACGAATGTCAATGCAAATGGGGGTTTTACTTACAAAAATGCATTTTTAAATGATTGGAGGAATAAGGGGAATGACAGGAGAATGAACGAACGAACGAACGAACGAATAGCTCCATGTGAGCCTGTATCCTTTTAATGAATGTGTTGTTATCGCTTTCCCTTGTAAATGTTTCTTGAACTGGATTGATTATTTGATTATGTGTTCGGAACCTCAGTGAGCTTTTAGCTCATCCCTTTAATTTTGTTTTCCTTAGCAGGGAAAGGCGAGTAAGGACGAGAGCTCGGTAGAGACTAGCCTAGACTAGTTTCTTTGATTTTGTAATGGTTCTCGCCCTAGTGCTCGGTACGGGCTGGATGTATGAAAAATTGAGAACCTTTGTATATTTGATATTTGTACTCCCTTTTTAAGATAGAAATGTATACAAGTTCACTTTAAGTTTTGGATTGTTATTTCCTTTGATCTTGTGGTTTTATTTCGGATTTGATTGAGATTTGACTGAGTCCCGGCGAGAGTTGGGCAGGCGGTCAGCCGAACCCTTTGGTTCACATTAGGGTGAGGTGGGGCCGTCACACCCCCACTTCTCCCAAGGGCGACCCCAAGGGTATCCGCGGAATGCCTGCCCAGCTCTCGCCGGAACTCACTACAATCCGTAATTCAAAAACTCGAAATACTTCAAATATTTTCAATATATAATTAAAGTACTCCGAAAATATTTCATACTTACAATTAGTTAATTTTCAAACTTAAATACAATCCAAAAGAATATGTACTACAGTCATCCGCTATAATACAACTTAAGGTCTTCAAAAGAAAACAACTTAGTACTATTCGCGAGCACTCTCGATCTTGAATCCTGTTAAGGATAACAAAAACGTGGAATGAGCTAAACAACCCAGTGAGGTTCCAAGACACTCCAGTAGTTCTAATAAATCAAGTAATTTGAGCATAATACATGTATGATTCAAAGTTCCACATTGGCACATTAACATGAAACAATTATCATTGTACAGAAATAAACACATATTGAAGGATACGGTATTCCAGTGGAACCATTTCGGTCAACTTCACTGTATAACATCAAATCCCCTCGGTTTGTCTAGCCATCATCTTATCCCTCCAGTGGTAATACTCGAGTATACCGAAACGGTGGCCCAAGGTTCCAACCTACCCAACCGAGCCCAGTCCTGGCTCGAGCAGGTTAATAACCAAGGGCACGATCTAGTTCAACTTAGAGCTTACAACATGCGCAAGTAATCAAGCAAATCGGTAAATTGGTTGAACGGTAGAAATTTGTCAGTTTAGTAAGTCGAGTGAGATAAAGTACACACTCGCCTTAAAATGGTGGCAATTTCATAAGAGCAATTATCGGTAGCACTTAATAGTTAAACACATAATGACCATGGAGTAAACATGTCATAAAACTATTCAAGTCACGTAATCCTATATGGAACACTCACCAATTCAAAATAAGTGAGTTAGTGCTCAAACAAGTGTTTTGGCATCCGCTTCGAGTTCCTATTGAAGGTCCCCTTGAGCGTCCAATCAAATAATAATTAACTTCACTCACAATCATGCATTTACCAAGAAAGGATGCGCACTCATTTAGACTAAACCAAAGTCTTAAAAGAGAGCTTCAATTCTCTCAACTCAAGGTTCACTTCAACTTCCATATGAAGACTACTCCTCTATCAAATTTCATTTGAAAATTCGCACGGGAAGGTAGTCAACTAAACTACCAAAGTTTAAGGAAATCCCAAGACAAATCTGTCTTCTTGCTTCCTTTTTCTTTTTAAAACATTTTGCCCAATGAAATCAACTCAAATCTGGCTCATTTGTGAAAACAAAGGTCAAAGAAACATCTAATATATATTTGGTAGGTGATTGACATCAGAATTTTCAAAACAACATGTCCCAAATCAAACTAGACTAGTCGGCTTGCAAGATAGAAGGTTTTTCCAGATTTTCGGCTTTGGTGCAATTTGAAACTTAGACCATATCTCACTCACTACAACTTGAAATTGAGTATGGTTGGTGGTGTTGGAAACTAAATTCAATAGGCTACATTTCATTAGAACAAATCATTTTTGAAATTCAGTTTGCAAGCGAGAGAAAATGGAGCCACAAGTTGCAGCTTCTACAATTTCCTTGGGTGAACAGTCATGCAGGGCGCTAACTTTGATCTGTCATTGCTGGTGACTCAGTTCGATTAGAAGGTGTATTTTGTACCGTTAGCAAACTACGGATGTCTAGTTTCAAATGCCGCAAACAGCACTTGATTTCAACGTCGGAGCAGAGAGTTATGATCGTTCAAAGTTGTTCTGTCCAGAACACCTGGACAGCATTTTTCTAGATATTTACCATTTCGAAATTCTAACTTTTACTCAACCAAATCAAGTGATTTTCGGGGGAAACTTTCCACACATCCTATACAACATATCTACATCAGATTCAAGGTCATTTGAGAATCAAAAATTCGAACCAAAGCTTCAAGAAAAATAGGGCAGATTTTCGGCTAAGCTTCCTATGCAATTCCTTTGGTTTTCCTTTCACTTTTCCAACAAATCTCATCTTGTTTATCACATAATTAACACAAACAATGCTTATCATCATCATATCAGTCCTATATCATCAAGGTGGGAATTCATAGAGCCCACTCCAACCATTTAAACCCAACAACAACAATAACAATGAAGCTACAAGCTTCCTAGCAAAGATCAACCCACTAAATCCAAGATTAGATGGTTGGATGATTACCTGCTCTTCCTTTGAGTGAAATCAGAAATTTTGCACCTCTAAGACCTCAAGATAAACCGTGAGATGATGTTTCCTTCCTAGTCCAAGTGAATCTCCAAGTGAAGTGGAAGTTGTGTGGTGAATTTGAGTGAGAAATGGTAGCACAAAGTGAGGTGAAATGAAGTGGAGCTCTCCTTCTTCTTCCTTGGAGAATTTCGGCCAGCAAGGTGAAAGCAGAGAGAGTGGGCAGCTGATAACTAAAGCTTCTCTTGGAAGCTTGGATACTTGGGGCCAAAGTTTGTGTAAAAAGTCAACTACCAACAGTTTCGTGTCCGTTTTCTCTCGGGTTGGTTTTACTTGTGCACTATACCATTAATTTACTTCCTTTAATATTATAATTATTCACTGTTAGTAGTCTAGAATAAGTTTCTTAATCTCCACTTAGCCGTTCCAGCTCAATATACGTGAATTTTGGATTCGCGCACGATAAAGCGAAATTTTTTGAACTCATTCACCACTAATGCCTCAATTAACTTTTCTTAGTCTATTATTATTCATTCTTAATTCTCCAAGACTAATGCACTCTCAGATCGAATTTACCTTGAAAAATGTGTACTCGTTATTCCTTACCGAACGAGCCTCCGAAAAATAAATTTTTCTAACGAAACGTTTTAAAAACGTAAGTGTGACATTGTTTCGTGTAAATGGATTTAAAATGATTGAAATAAATTATTCGGAGAAAATGGATGAATACATAATTAATTAAGCCATTAAAATAAGATTAAAATAGGTAAAAATTCGGGTCCTCAAATCCTTCCCTCCTTAAAAAGAATTTCGTCCTCGAAATTCACACTTAGGATAATATCATATTCCTTAAGAGTTTTATTTATCAAATCGATCAACAACTTACACTTTCCAACCCATATCTCACAATTTCTGTTCATCCAATTAGCAATCAACTTTAATTTCCCCAATAGGCATTTTACTTCCACGTCATAGGACAAATGATCACACTTGACTTATACCATTCATGAAACTAGGGTTTACACAAGAATAATTGGCTCCAGGGCCAATTAAAACTCCAGTTTAAAAGATTCAATCTTGTAGTTCAAAACTCGAATAGAGTGATATATTTTCAATAGAAGACTAAGTTTACCAAAATTTTCGGACTTAATTTGTCCAAATCAAGTCAATTATAACATGCGAGATAAAATCGAGAATTTTAGTGTATTTTGGATATGTATGTGACAGAATACGATTCAAAATTTCAAAATTTCAAACTAAATTTTCTTAGTAAGAAATTTCAAATAATGTGTTTTGCCACCATCATCAATACATATTGCAATTTTGTCAGATACGTTTAAGAAGATTACTCATGCAACTCAATGCGTGGATATCAAAACACATATATAATAAATAACATATACATGGAGGATATTTCAAAAATTCTCTCAAAATTTTGAGTTAAGAGCTGCGTTTGAGTAAATGTATACTCTAGAAAACACTTTTAAGAAAAATAAGTAAACATGCAAGTTCATATATGCATAAACTTCGATCCAACACGTTTATCACCCTTTACCTCTAATTCGAGAGCTAACTTTAATGGTACATAAAACTCTGTCACTTTTACTCTCCAATTCAAAGCAAATATTCATTCTTATTCTTAAGGAAAGATCCGAGCCTAACCTCTGTCTGATTTTCAATTCTTAGGCGGGTTCAAAATGTATATACATATATTTAGATATTTGCGGGAAAAGAAATAGCAGGCATATAATTACATATAATAATGGTTAAGAAAAATTGAAAGTGCTTTTATTCAATTAAAACAATTAGGTAATGAGTTCAAGTCACCTCAAGAATAACCAATGCAATATTTTGGAAGTTCAAACGTTCATAAAAACTGAAACATGTCCATAGGACCAATCACAAGATACATGTAGAACAATTATTAAAATTTTCACAGGAGAGAACCTCACTAGGTACCCAACTAAGTCAATCCTTCAAAACACTGGTAGGTCTAATCTTCTCGTTCATTTCCGACTCATATCAAACACTAGGATCCTATTGAATTACATAGGACCATCCATCAATCCTTCTCTACCTCCCTCTCTTAAATATTGTGCCATCTTCACCAAACGACTATTGGTTTCCTATAACTATTCACGTGAAATATCGATTTGTTCTTATTCCCCGCAAATGGAGATCTCAAATCCTTAACATTTCCCTCAACTCTTGAGTACTTCGGTACAAGAATCCGAAATAAGATAATTCACAACTCAGGCCGTACGCTCCCAAGTGTAAGTCATCCAAGTTAAGATTCCTACCCAACATACATATCTAATTTTCCCTAAGTATCAACATGAAGGGTTTATACCTATCACGTTCATGATTCACAGCTTACGATCTAGAAAAGTACTTAAGCTTTTACTCATTCACATAATAAGGACCATAACACCACTTGGCCCAAGCTGACCTTGCACAGATACCACGCGAAGCGGCTCTAATTTTTATCCCTACAAGCGGTCACTTAACTTTCCAACCAGTCCCACAGTCCGACATCCTAAACTTTTAAACCTAGGATACATTACAAAAATCTGAAGCCTAAGCTCTGATACCACCTGTGACGCCCCCACTTCTCCTAAGGGCGAACCCAAGGGTATCCGCGGAATGCCTGCCCAACTCTCGCCAGGACTCACTACAATCTATAATTCAAAAGTTCGAAATACTCAAATATTTTCAATATATAATTAAAGTACTCCCAAAATATTTCATGTGACAGCCCCACTTTCCCCTAAGGCGAACCAAAGAGGTTAGCGGACTGCCTGCCCAGCTCTCGCCAGGACTAACGGTGCAGTATAGAGCGATCTTTCACGTTCCGGAACTTATAACGCGCGCAAATAAGGAAAAAGGGCAAAATAACCCAAAATAAAAGAAACAAAATCCGGAGTCGGCCATGAATAGTAACCGACTCGTCCGAACCCAACCAAACATCGAATTACATAAACCACATAACATTTAGCCTTTACAAACCAAAATGACATTTAAAAGTGATACAAAAGTCACTACATATATGGTTTGCCAAAACAAAAGTGAAAACGGCCCTAATGATACATTTAGGGTCCCATTTTATATACAATACAAAAGAGTCATTCATCTAGTTCATTTGGCAACCATTTATCAAAATTCATTCCAAAAGAGTCATATTCCTGTAAGAAAAACAAAAGGAACGGGGTGAGCTAATTGCCCAGTGAGAATACAACTCAAGCAACCAAGTTCATGGATACATCAAGCTTAACAGTCCAATTTACCAAAATAAATAAAGCCACACATTAATAATGAGGATAAAAGGATACGGGTGGCTCTCAAGAGCCCTTTTCCTCGTTTGAATTCTTGATCAAGTCTCATTGACTCTCCGTCAATGTCTGAAAGGTAACCAACCGTAGACTCCTCTTAACTTCCATTCCCTTCCTCCTAACATTCCTCAACCGGGCCCGAAATCCAAACACTTGCATTGTGGTATTACTCGAGTAAACCGGAATCAAGAGTCTCTAATACTACAAGAGTCCCTATGATGTTGCCCCAAGGCACATTAATTGGCACGACCAAGCCCTCGCCGGCTCGATTCAATCAATAACCAATGGGGTTGAGCTCATGGATAATATTTGAAGTCATGTATTTCATTTCATATAACATTTCATATAACATTTCATATAACATTTCATATAACTTTCCAATAACATGCGGAACAATATGTGAAAGTGATAAAGTACACTCTCACCTGGATCAATCAACATTCAACATCTCAAGTACAAAGATCAAAGCCATGTAATAGCACATAAGTGAGTAGTACACTCACCAAGCTAGCACGATGTGGTTTCAAACACTTTAGTCAAAAGAACGTTGTGCACCACCGTCACGCCCTAAAAACATGCAAACAAATACAATGAAACTCGATAACGAGTCATAAACCAAGGCCAAACATGACCCCAATAAGGTTCCATAAACATTTACAAACAATAGAGGAAACCAGAAATTAAGAAAGGGCTTTAACTAAGGCCTTGATATGAAAACCGGATTTGACCTCATAATGCGGTAATGGCACAACTCTCACTACGATTATCGGATGGGGGTGTAAGACCCACCATTTCGAAGCCAAGAAACAGAACTACAACAATGTAGAAGGTCACTCAATCCAGTTCCTAACACAACTAGGTCAAATATACGAAATACTATACCAGAATTCCCAAAACAGGTTTGCAAAACGTAGAAAACTGTAATCGGTATATCTCAGTCCATACAAGTCCAAATGCCGAAATTCCAAAGGCATATGTTAGCTAAGACATTCAGCTACATTTCATCAGAAGACACCAACTTTAAAATCCAAACCAATTCCAGTCAAAATAGCCAAATACAAACTCAGTTTTCGCATTCTGATCAAAGCAGAACAGCTACAGTAATTTCGTCATAACTCACTCTACACTCATCCAAATGCCCTGAAAATTTGCAGGAACCTCCTACTCATCAATACCTACAACTTTCATGTTTTGAACAAAGTCCAATCCGGCCTCTAACCCTATGATCCAAAACCGGACAGAATTGGGAAAAATATGAACCCTAACTTTTCATTTTCCATCCAAATCCAAAATTGATTACATTTTCTTATCCAATACACCTCATAGAGCCATTATCAGCCATTACCATTCATCATACAAGGCCACAACATCCCATTCATATTAAACCAGAAAAATTCCCAATAAAATAAAAAATTCACCAAAACTCTTCAAAGCAAGAAATAAATCATATATTCCTTCACTCATGCCACCATTAAGCATAATATAACCATCATTAGGTTTAGGGGAGAGGTTGTAGCATCACTTACCAAGAAACAAGGGAAAGAGAGATTGTGGACACCTTTGCTCTTCAAAACAACTTCACTACAACCCTTACTAGCACTAGAAGATAGGATTTTATGGAGTGGAATCTTGTTTATTCGGTTAATTTAGATGATTTGCTAGTAGAAAGCTTGAAGATTGAAGAGTTCTTCTTCTTGCAAAAGAGTGAGAGAGAGCCGGCCAAGGAGAAAGAAAAATGAGGAAATTTTGTGAATTTTTTATATTTAATCCTTTGGTCAAAAAAGTCAAGAAAGTGAATAGTAATTCTTAAAGTCCAACCAATGAGATTGTGACACTTGTCACACTCATTAAATGCGTTCCTATCTTTCTTTTCTCTCTCACATCAATCACTTCACACACACTACTTATCTCTTAACACCCGATAAATTTTTCACAGTATCCGAAACTTAACCTTATTGGCCGAATTTTTCCGAACTTTTCGCACAAGTGGGTCCCACGTCCAATATAGATTCTTAATTTTCTAAAAATTCACCAATGCTAGAAAAATCATCTTAAAACTATAACTGCTCATAAAATCCACTAAGAAAATATTTCTAAGCCAGAAAATGCAGAAAACATGCAATTAAGGGGAAATAAACCCTAGGAAAATATTAGGGTTTTTACGGGTTCTCACATTTCATACTTACAATTAGTTAACTTTCAAACTTAAATACAATCCAAAAGAATATGTACTATAGTCATCCACTATAATACAACTTAAGGTCTTCAAAAGAAAACAACTTAGTACTATTCACAAGCACTCTCGATCAAGGAAAACAAAAACGTGGAATGAGCTAAACAACCCAGTGAGGTTCCAAGACACTCTAGCAGTTCTAATAAATGAAGTAATTTGAGCATAATACAAGTATGATTCAAGGTTGCACATTAGCACATTAACATGAAACCGTTATCATTATACAGAAATAAATACATATTGAAGGATACGGTGTTCCAGTGGAACCATTTCGGTCAAGTTCACCTTATAACTTCAGATCCCCTCGGTTTGTCTGGCCATCACCTTATCTCTCCAGTGGTAATACTCGAGTATACCAAAACGGTGGCCCAGGGTTCCAACCTACCCGACCAAGCCCAATCCTGGCTTGAGCAGGTTAGTAACCAAGAGCAGGATCCAGTTCAACTTAGAGCTTACAACATGTGCAAGTAATCAAGTAAATCGGTAAATCGGTTGAACGGTAGAAATTTGTCATTTTAGTAGGTCGAGTGAGATAAGGTACACACTCACCTTAAAACGGTGGCAATTTCATAAGAGAAATTATCGGTAGCACTTGATAGTTAAACACATAATGACCATGGAGTAAACATGTCGTAAAACTATTCAAGTCACGTACTCCTATATGGAACACTCACCAATTCAAAACAAGTGAGTAAGTGCTCAAACAAGTGTTTAGGCATCCGTTTTTATTTCCTCTTGAAGGTCCCCTTGAGCGCTTGAGCAAATAATAATTAACATCACTCAGAATCATGCATTTACCAAGAAAGGATGCACACGCATTTAGACTTTTGCTTCCTTTTTCTTTTTCAAACATTTTGCCCAGTGGAATCAACTCAAATCTGGCTCATTTGTGAAAAAAAGGTCTAAGAAACATCTAATATATATTTGATACATGATTGACATCAGAATTTTCAAAACAACATGTCCCAAATCAAACTAGACAAGTCAGCTAGCAAGACAGAAGGGTTTTCCAGATTTTCGGCTTTGGTGCAGTTTGAAACTTAGACTATATCTCACTCACTACAACTTGAAATTGAGTATAGTTGGTGGCGTTGGAAAATAAATTCAACAGACTACATTTCATTAGAGCAAATCATTCTGAAATTCAGCTTGCAAGTGATAGAAAATGGAGCCACAAGTTGCAGCTTCTACAATTTCCTCGGGTGAACAGTCATGCAGGGCAGCTAACTTTGATCTGTCACTGCCGGTGACTCAGTTCGAATTAGAAGGTACATTTTACACTGTTAGTAAACTACGGATGTCTAGTTTCAAATGCCACAAATAGCTCTTGATTTTGATGTCAAAGCAGAGAGTTATGAGCGTTCAAAGTTGCTCTGTCCAGAACACCTGGACAGCGTTTTTCCAGATTTTTACCATTTCGAAATTCTAAATTTTACTCAACCAAATCAAGTGATTTTTGGTGAAAACTTTCCATACATCCTTTACAACATATCTACATCAGATTCAAGCTCATTTGAGCATCAAAAATTCGAACCAAAGCTTCAAGAAAAACAGGGCAGATTTTCGGCTAAGCTTTCTATGCAATTCCTTTGGTTTTCCTTTCACTTTTCCAACAAATCTCATTTGTTTATCACATAATTAACACAAACAATGCTTATCATCATCATATCAGTCCTATATCATCAAGGTGGGAATTCATAGAGCCCACTCCAACCATTTAAACCCAACAACAACAATAACAATGAAGCTACAAGCTTCCTAGCAAAGATCAACCCACTAAATCCAAGATTAGATGGTTGGATGATTACCTCCTCTTCCTTTGAGTGAAATCAGAAATTTTGCACCTCTAAGACCTCAAGATAAACCGTGAGATGATGTTTCCTTCCTAGTCCAAGTGAATCTCCAAGTGAAGTGGAAGTTGTGTGGTGAATTTGAGTGAGAAATGGTAGCACAAAGTGAGGTGAAATGAAGTGGAGCTCTCCTTCTTCTTCCTTGGAGAATTTCGGCCAGCAAGGTGAAAGCAGAGAGAGTGGGCAGCTGATAACTAAAGCTTCTCTTGGAAGCTTGGATACTTGGGGCCAAAGTTTGTGTAAAAAGTCAACTACCAACAGTTTCGCGCATCGCGCGCGTTTCGTGTCCGTTTTCTTCATGTTTTTTTTCGTGTCGTATCTCGGACACAAAAGTTAATGCAATATTTGGAAGTGTTTCAAACGTTCATAAAAACTGAAACATGTTCCAATAGGACCAATCACAAGTATACGTGTAGAACAATTATTAAAGTTTGGGTGCGGAATGAATTTCTGAAAACCGCTTCCAAAGTTCGATCGTCCCCTAGCTTATGGTTTCCAGGTGGTTTCCTTGTTTCCAAATCCCTGGGCCCTGTTGAGCTACCATAGAGATCTAGTACATCCAATCATACGAGTTAAAACCTAATCCCATCTGGTCATTCTCTCCTCCAGCCCTCTGCTCGGCATTTTGCATCAATATCAACCCAGTTATACTACTTCTTTGTTTTCGGGGTTGTTAGTGTTGCACTCCCTTTCGTTGTACTCTAGTTTCCATGTTCACAGCTAAATCTATATGCATATGCATAAAAGCCTCAACCTAACCATAAATTTGAACTACCACACACATACCGAGTAACAACTTTAAAGAAAAATGAAATCACTTGCACAAATAACATTATCACCATACAAGTAAACACAAGTTAGAGCTCATTAAATCATAACACAAGTTATAGTCAAGTAAAATTCATACCAAGTCAAAGTCAGTAAACAAAGGTAAACAGGTGATTATCAAAAGTACATTCATCTCCAAGGCAAAAATTCT
Source organism: Coffea eugenioides (assembly GCF_003713205.1). Taxonomy (NCBI): domain Eukaryota; kingdom Viridiplantae; phylum Streptophyta; class Magnoliopsida; order Gentianales; family Rubiaceae; genus Coffea; species Coffea eugenioides. The sequence goes on from NW_020862036.1 coordinate 108,492, forward strand.
TAAGTTCTACTCCCATCGTCCCACTACAAAAGATCACAAGTAGTGCCTCACTAGATTAATTGGAACTAGATGGCTCCCGTTCCCTAACACTAGGATCCTCTGGCCACGATCCTTTCCACCTCTCTCTCTTAAGCTCAACTACATTCCACTTCTCTCTGGCCGATATTGTCCCACACTCGGTTAATATTTTCCGTCCGATGTCTCACTTCTCTTACTACCCGAACTTGACGTCCGTTGACCTCTTGCACTCGCTCTCACAAAACATTAGTCTATTCTTATTCCTCGCAACTGGAGATCTCAAATCTTTAGTATTGCCCTCAACTCTTAAGTATTCGGGTACAAGAATCCGAAATAAGATAATACACAACTCGAGTCGGGCGGTCCCAAGAGTAAATCACCACATTTGAGATTCCTACCCAACATACATATCTAATTTTTACTCAAGTATCAAGATAAAGGGTTTATACCTATCACATTCAGGATTCACAGCTTACGCTCTAGAAAAGTACCTAAACCTTTACTCATTCACATAATAAGGACCATAACACCACTTGGCCCAAGCTCACCCCGCGCAGAGACCACGCGAAGCGGCTCTGATACCACCTGTGATGCCCCCACATCTCCCAACGGCGAACGCAAGGGTATCCGCGGAACGCCTGCCCAACTCTCGCCGGGACTCACTACAATCCATAATTCAAAACTATAAATACTTCAAATATTTTCAATATATATATAAAGTACTCCCAAACATTTCATACTTAAAATTAGTTAACCTTCAAGCTTAAATACAACACAACGGAATATGAACTACAGTCATCTGCCATAATACAACTTAAAATCTCCAAGAGAAAATAACTTAGTACTATTCGTGAGCACTCTCGGCCTTGAACCTTGGTAAGGAAAACAAAAACGTGGAATGAGCTAAACAGCCCAGTGAGGTTCCAAAACACTCTAGCGGTTCTAATAAATCAAGTAATTTGAGCTTAATACGTGTGGTTCAAGGTTGCACATTGGCACATTAACATGAAACAGTTATCATTCTACAGAAATAAACACATTTTGAAGGATACGGTGTTCCAGTGGAACCATTTCGGTCAACTTCACCTTATAACTTTAGATCCCCTCAGTTTGTCTGGCCATCACCTTATCCCTCCAGTGGTAATACTCGAGTATACCAAAATGGTGGCCTAGGGTTTCAACCTACCCAACCGAGTCCAGTCCTGACTCGAGCAAGTTAGTAACCAAGGGCAAGATCCAGTTCAACTTAGAGCTTACAACATGCGCAAGTAATCAAGTAAATCGGTAAACAATAAGTAATCAAATAGATCGGTAAACAGTAGTAATGCACGATTAACGGTAGAAATTTATCATTTTAGTAGGTCAAGTGAGATAAAGTATACACTCGCCTTAAAACGGTGGAAAAGTTCATAGGAGCAATTATCGGTAGCACTTAACAGTCAAACACATAATGACCATGGAGTAAACATGTCGTAAAACTATTCAAGTCACGTACTCTTATATGGAACACTCACCAATTCAAAATAGAGTGTAAGTGCTCAAACAAACTTTTAGGCGTCCGCTTCGAGATCCTCTTGAAGGTCCCCTTGAGCGCCTGAGCAAATAATAATTGGCTATAACACACTATTGTTTACAAACCCCTCGCTAACAAGGAAGGTTGTACACTTGTACAATACTAAGAATATATCATGGAAAAGAGCATTAATTACTCGTAAATCGAGGCTCAAAAGTGGGGTTTAATAACACAAGGGAAACTGATTTCCTTCATGAAATCAAGTTTAAAACAGTCATTCAATATCGAAGGGTAGTGAAGAGTTTCTAAAAACTCATTTCCCATCAAGTTCGAAAATTTCAGTTTTAAGGAGTAATCTTTGAAAAATCGGATCTTGCACTCAGTAGGTCCAAAATTAGAAACCTTGGTACCGTTGGAAATTAGTTCCAAAGTAATAAAAATTCCTAGAAGACACTTTTTCAAGATTCAAAACAGAGGATATTCAAAATTCAGCTTAAAGTGGCTGATTCGAACCTATAGGTAGTTTCAGTCTTAGTTTTCGGCAAACTTTGGAAATTCGGCAAAATTCACAAAAAGTGAACTAGCCTTTGAAATTCATAACACAATATGAATTCCAATCAAGGTTTCAAACACAACAAACGGAATGAAATTCGGAGTTTTGAGCATCAGGATATTGTAGCTCAAAGTCGGCTGAAAATTACTCGCTGACCAAGAGTTTCCAGATCTGAAAAACTATCTTTGAAGTATCATTTGGCCATCGAAATGGCATTGGAAATACACCAAATTTGATACACTAAAACTTCCATATGAGTAATATTCTCCTATTAAATTTCACGTAAAAACTCGTACGAAAGACAGTTAACAAGACCACCAAAGTTTGGAAAATATTTCCCAGTAAATCTGTCTTCTTGCTTTTAGTTCGTTTCCGAACATTTTGCACAATGAAATCAGTTACATTTTAGTTTATTTGTGAAACCAATGTCCAAGAAACACTTAACAATTAATTGGTATTCAATTGACATCAAAATTTCAAAGCAAAGCATCCCTCAATTAGCCTAACCATTCGGCCAACACAAGAAAGGGTTTTTCAGCTCTGCTGCAGTTTACAAATTGTACCATATCTCACTCAATACAACTTGGAATTGAGAATGGTCAGTGGCGTTGAAAACTAGATTCAAAAGGCTACATTTTATCAAAAGAAATCATTGTGAAAATCAGTTCACAGATAGCTCGAATTCAAGCGACAAACCTCAGCTTATTACTGCTACTCGAACAGAGCAGCAGAACAGAATGGGGAATTTTGACGAACTACTACTGTTCACTCAGTTGGAATTAGGAGATGTATTTTACACCTCTAGAAAACTACAGATTTCTAGTTTCTAATGCCACTGACGGCACTCAATTCCGACTTCCGTACAGAGAGATATGTTTGTTCAAAGGTACTCTGTCCAGATCATCTGAACACACTTTTCCAGATTTCCAAAATTTTGAAATTTCCACTTTTACTCAATCAAATCAAATGATTCTTGGTAGAAACTTTCTACACATCATATACAACATATCTACATCAGTTTCAAAGTCATTCGAGTAACAAAAATTCGAGTTAAAGCCACGGCAAAACAGAACAGATTTTCGGTCAGCTTTCCTAGGAAATTTACTTCAACCTTTCTTTCATTTTCTATCCATAATCTCTTCAAATAACATGTAAATAACATCAAACAATCATTATATCATCATCTCAGCCCATATATCCAATGTGGGAATTCATAAAGCCCACTCCAACCATTTAAATCCAAATAACAACAACCATTATGAGGCTACAAGCTTCATAGCAACAATTAAACCCACTAAAGTCAAGATTAAATGGTTGGATGATTACCTCCTACTCCCTGAGATAAACTAGAAATTTTAGAACCTCTAAAGTCCAAGAAAAACCATTAGATGATGCTTTTCCCTTAGCTTAAGTTGCTCTCCAAGTGAAGTGGAAGTTGGTTGCAAAATTGGAGGTGATTTGGAGCAAGAATGGAGTAGATGATGAAGAGCTTTCTTTCCTTTCTTTTCTCTAGTTCCAGCCGGCACTAAGGAGAGAGATGAGAAAGGTTTGTGTGCCGAAACTTGGAGTGGAAGAATGAAATAGTAGGTATAGGTGTTGGGCCAAAAACTCAACTCTTAATAGTTGTCGCGCGCACGGGTTTCGTCTCCGATTTCTCTCGGGTTTGTTTCACTTGTGTACTAAACCTCCAATGTAATTTTTTTAATACTATAATTATTCACCCTTAGTAGTCTAGTATTAGTTTCTTAAATCTCCTCTTAGCCATTCTGGCTCGATTTACGCGAACTTCCAATTCGCGCGCGTTAAAGCGAAATTGAAAAGAAATTCTTATAACGATAATATAATTAACTACTACTAAGGTAAATAATTATAAAAATAACTATTTTAGAGATAAAAACATGAGTCCCCACATATATTAATTCTCTAAATCTCCAATTAGTTTGTACCGACGCGACTTTCGGAAAACTTTCGACGCGTGCGCGGTATAAGCTTAAATTTAAACTCACTTACATCTAATCCCTCAATTAACTTTTCTTAGTTTATTCTTAATCATCCTTAGTTATCCAAGACTAATATACTCTCAGATCTAATTTACCTAGAAAAATGTTTATTCGCTATTTATCGCTAAACGAGCCGTAGAAAAATTAAATTTACTAACGAAACATTTTAAAACATAGTTTGGACATTATTCCATGAAAATAAGTTTAAAATGGTTGAAATAAATTATTCGGAGAAAACAGGTGAGTAAATAATTAATTAACCAGTAAAATAAAATAAAATAGAAAAATTGTGGGGTCCTCACAACCTTCCCCCCTTAAAAGAATTTCGTTCTCGAAATCATACCTTCCATAACCTCAGATAACTCTGAACTTGTGTGTGATCTTTCATATGTTGTTGCAGATGTCACTGGTCGATTCCTTCTCCATTGACTTGTCGAGGGAAATTCAATTTCCTTGTTGAATAGTAGTCTCTCATGGATACTCTTTGGGTAGTCATGAACTTTATGGTTGGTGCTCTCACATCCCATACACTTTCGCCCCTTCACCCAGCAGTTTTCTTCGTATGATTCATCCTTCCACAATATCCACAGGTCAGACGAGACGTTGTGACTTGACTTGCCTGCGAAGTTTCCCTTGATTGTATCTATCCTACTGGAGTTCTCTTGACATAGTCCCTTCTGGTTTCTTTATCATTAATGGTGAAAGAAGTGACAGTTTTACTCCATCCACTCTTTTTCTAACTTTGGGTGTGGTCCATTTCTTAGTCTGCTATCAGATACATCTCTTTTCCTCGCTTGAAAGGCTCTCAGTTGGAATTTTGTGCTCTCCACCCTTTGTGCTTTCTCGAGAGCATCACTAAATGTTTCAATCTGTGTTACGACAAGGGCATCTTGGATTTCTAAACTTAATTCTTGGATAAACCGTCTTATTCTCTTCCGTTCCGTAGCCACCAATTCTGGAGCATATGTAGATAATTTCGTGAATTGTGTTTCGTACTCAGCCACACTCAAAGTTCCTTGATGAACCTTTATGAAATCGTCTTCTCTCTTTTCTTGGACTAGTGAAGGAAGAAATTTCTCATTAAATTCTCGTACAAAGTTTATCCAAGTCCTTGGAGTTTGATCTCTTTCCCACTTGTTTTTTATAACATTTCACCAAGCTCGGACTACTCCCTCAAGTTGAAACACAGTAAAAGTGACTTGTCTTTCTGTGACGCCCCCACTTCTCCCAATGATGAATCCAAGGGTATCCACAGAACGCCTGCCCAACTCTCACCGGGACTCACTACAATCCGTAATTCAAAAGGTCGAAAAACTTCAAATATTTTCAATATATAATTAAAGTACTCCCAAAATATTGCATACTTACAATTAGTTAACTTTCAAATTTAAATACAATCCAAAAGAATATGTACTGCAGCCATCCGCTATAATACAACTTAAGGTTTTCAAAAGAAAACAACTTAGTACTATTCGCGAGCACTCTCGATCTTGAACCCTATTAAGGAAAATAAAAACGTGGAATGAGCTAAACAGTCCAGTGAGGTTCCAAGACACTCTAGCAGTTCTAATAAATCAAGTAATTTGAGTATAATACATGTATGATTCAAAATTGCACATTGGCACATTAACATGAAACAGTTATCATTATACAAAAATAAACACATATTGAAGGATACGGTGTTCCAGTGGAACCATTTCGGTCAACTTCACCTTATAACTTCAGCTCCCCTCGGTTTGTCTGGCCATCATCTTATCCCTCCAGTGGTAATACTCGAGTATACCGAAATGGTGGTCCAGGGTTCAAACCTACCCGATCGAGTCCAATCCTGGCTCGAGCAGGTTAGTAACCAAGGGCAGAATCCAGTTCAGCTTAGAGCTTACAACATGCGCAAGTAATCAAGTAAATTGGTAAATCGGTTGAACGGTAGAAATTTGTCATTTTAATAGGTTGAGTGAGATAAATTACACACTCGCCTTAAAACGGTGGCAATTTCATAAGAGCAATTATCGGTAGCACTTAATAATTAAGCACATAATGACCATGGAGTAAACATATCGTAAAACTATTCAAGTCACGTACTCCTATATGGAACACTCACCAATTCAAAACAAGTGAGTAAGTGCTCAAACAAGTGTTTAGGCATCCGCTTCGAGTTCCTCTTGAAGGTTCCCTTGAGCGCCTGAGTAAATAATAATTAACTTCATTCACAATCATGCATTTACCAAGAAGGGATGCACACTCATTTAGACTAAATCAAAGTCTTAAAAGAGAGCTTCAATTCTCTCAACTCGAGGTTCAATATTGAAGTTTTAAAGTCCGAAGAGAGACTAGCATCTTCCATGAAATCGAGTTCAAAACATTCAATCGATATCGAGAAAAGAAGTCAAGTTCCCGAAATTGCATTTTCTAAGTAATCGGCAAATTTCAGCTTTGCACGACAATCTTTGGAAAATTGAATCTAGAGTTTGGCATATCGAAAAATAGAAAACTGTACACCGTTAGAATCTTGGTTTGAAGTACTAAAAGTTCCTAGAAGACACTTTTCTAAGATTCTAAACGGAAGACATTCAATTTTCAGCTTAAAGTGGCTGACATGTATCTCCAAGACAGTTTCAAGGTTTGTTACTGCACCAAACGGAACTAGAATCGGAGTTTTGAGTGCCAAGATGTAGCAGCTCAAAGTTGGTTAAAAACAAGGACCGCTCGGTCCATTTTTTCAGATTTGAAAGGTAACTTTGGGATCTTATTTGTATATCAAAATAGTCTTAAAATGACACCAAAATTGGTACACTTCAACTTCCGTATGAGGACTACTCCTCTATCAAATTTCATTTAAAAATTAGCACGGGAAGGGAGTCAACGAAACTACCACAGTTTAAGGAAATCCCAAGACAAATTTGTCTTCTTCCTTCCTTTTTCTTTTTCAAACATTTTGCCCAATGAAATCAACTCAAATCTGGCTCATTTGTGAAAAAACAGGTCTAAGAAACATCTAATATACATTTAGTTGGTGATTGACATCAGAATTTTCAAAACAACATGTTCCAAATCAAACTAGACCAGTCGGTTAGCAAGACAGAAGGGTTTTCCAGATTTTTGGCTTTGGATATCCACCACCTCTCCTTGTAAACTTTTAGCACACCAAGCTTCCCAAGTGCTCAAAGAAAGGATTAATCGGTTTAGTTTCTTGATTCTCACTCAAACTAAGCTAAAGCCCAAGATCAAATGATGTTTTCTTCTCTTGTTTTTTGTCCCCTCAAGGTTCGGCCACCATAGCTGGAAAATGAAGAAGAATGAAGCCCAAGAAAGGTTAAGAAGCTTGGTCTTAGTTTGGGTCAAAGATAGTTGGATTGCCTCCACTTGTCACCCCAAGATTAACTTCCAAAATTTCCTTTTTTCCTTGATTTTTGTAGTCAAAATTTTCGGCCAGCAAGAGCTGATTAGGGGCTGATATTTTGCACTAATAACAATAAGATTAAGTTAAGAAAGTGGTGGTCAAGTGATGTGTTCAATCGGTAAAAACCGTACACGTCGGTTCGCACCTTTGTCCTCAACTCGCAAGTACTAGGGTTTTTACTTACCATTCACTAACTTATTATTATTACTTCTAATCACACATTATTTTCTCATGTAAAAGTCACTCTTAATCACCAAATTTAGTACACACTCCGTACCGATTACTCACACTACGAAAAGACGTAAAAATCCAAATTTACGCTAACAAGAAAACAAACGGAAAAACCCTTGATTCTATGTTTGTTTGCACTTATTGTGGGGTGAATGAGTAGTAAGGCTTTTAAAAATGTAATAAATGCCAAATATAATGGAATTTTAAGAAAAATATAAGGGATTTTACAAGTCCTCACACTCTCTCCCCCTTAAGAGAATTTCGTCCTCGAAATTCATACATGTATTCATAAATAACTCAAGGTATTTCCCTTGCCTATTCATTTCTGGCTCCCAGGTCTCACTATAACCAAAATTTACCTAAACAATGAAAAACACGAATCGTACCTTCCATTACCGCCGTCGTCAGTACCGATTCGTGGTCCAATGAATACACTCTGGCTAGCACCCTTGACCTGGTCCCTCCTACATTGGTCTGTTTCGGGTTTGATTTGCCAGTCGATTGAGTATCGCTAATTAGTGGGCAATTGGCAATTTGGTGCTCCGTACTCCCACATCTTAAACACTTCCAAGCCTTTCTCCTGCAGTTATCCTCGGTATGGTTAGTCTTCCCACAATATGCACAATATAAGTGAGGGGTTGAGGTTTGGTCTAATTGTGAGGTATCTCTCGAAATAACTTCCTTGGGTGTCCCCGAAATTCATACACCACCAGCTCCTCGACTCATCTTATAGGGTGGCATATCTAGATCACCTTGTCCCTACCCTTGACTTCCACCAGGCGCACCTCTCCCTTTTGCATGAAAATTTCTCACTTGTGCCCTGGCAGTCTCTATTCTTTGGGCTTTTTCCAAAACCCCCGTAAACGTGTTAATCTGGGCCACCGCCAAGGCCTCTTGTATCTCTACATTGAGCCATTGCACAAACCTCTTTACCCTCCTTTGCTCCATAGTTATCAATTCGGGAGCAAATTTGGATAGTTTCATAAACTGAGTCTCATACTCAGCTACACTTAAAGTTCCCTGACGGAGCTTAATAAAATCGTTCTCTCTCTTCTCCTGGACAATAGGTGGGAGGTATTTTTCGTTAAACTCCCGCACGAAATTCAACCAGGTCCATGCGGTTCTCTCTCTCTCCCATTTAGCCCTAATTACGTTCCACTAGGCTCTAGCTGGTCCCTCAAAATGAAAAATAGCAAAATGCACATGTCTCTCCTCCACGTAGTTTAAAGCAGCGAATATATTGATCATGATTTTTAACCACCTCTCAGCTACCTCAGGGTCCAGCCCTACCAGGAACTTAGGAGAGGAAAACTTTTGGAATCTCTCTAGGGTCCTATCTTGCCCCATATCGGGTTCCCTAGGATGATTTACAGGGGCTTGAACCTGTTGCTCCACCAATCAAGCAAGGATATTAGTCATCTGTTGAATCGCAGTTGCCACCTGATCCCTCCTTCCACTCGGGGTCCAGGTTACGGTTCAACTGTTTCACCTCTTTCCTCTCTCGGTTCGTGCACCAATTCTTGTGCCTGTCTACCCCCACGGCCACGGCTAGAACTGCGTCCTCGGATAGTTCCACGTCCTTGACTCCGCCTACCCTCCATACCTCTTTTGAACAATAGCCTATATAAGTATAAGCAAAATAAATTAACTATAAAGTTCGATAAAAGATTGTCAAATCATAAAACACATTGAAAAACATACTTTCTTTATATACATAGCGTAGTAATTCACATATCCTATGGGACATTAACCCTAGATATTGCTCAAGAACTACACTTTGTCAAAACTATCGTATATGTGAATCATAAGGGTCCCACATCTCACTAATAACTTCAATATCTCAAGTCCAGATTATTCATATTTCCCGTGCCTTGGCTTTCACCATCCAAACTTATCCTAATAGTACTCAAGATATCGATTTATCATAAGGTATCACTCTTTGGTACTCGGGTACAAGAATCCAAAAATGTGATAATTCACCACTCAAACTGGCCAGGTTCAAGAGCAAATCAACCACTTTTGAGATTCCTACCCAACATACATATCTAATGTTTCCAACAATAGATATTTGTTCCACACTTAAAAAGCCAATCCCCACAGTCCGAGAACCCTCTCCCAGCACGAGCTCGATAAGAGCTCTGATACCGTCTGTGACGATCCCACCTCCCCCTAGGGCGTACCCTAGGGTTTAGCCAGTCGCCTGCCCAGTTCTCGCCAGGACTCACTCATTTAAAGCTCGAGAAAATAACTTACAAATGTAAAAAAATGAATAACACAATCCCTTCAACTTAATATATATAATAATACTCAGTTCCAACTACAAGGGTCATACATGCCCAAATACATTAATGGGTTTACAATTCAAGCACACACAACCCTAGTCGGGTGCTAGCGTGAGTACAAATTACAAAATTCAAAACAACTAGACTACACTAGTCTGTATACGTCTCACACCTCGTTTGTACCCCCTGTAAGGAAAACAAAACTAACGGAGTGAGCTAAAGCTCAGTGATGTTCCAAATAACAAATTGACCATTAATGAACAGTAAATGTAACATAAAAGTGCAATAGCGAGCAATTAACCAATATCCGATATTCAGTAGTTCACGTAAAAGGATACAGTTCCACCATAGCTTGATCATATAGTAGTTGACACTCCGTCAACTTTCAAGTAAAGTAACTAGTCCAGTAGTACACCGCTTAACTCCAATCTCCGTCCATCAACCAAACCCTTTACCGGACTCGAACTCCAAGATAAACACTGGTGGTAATACTCGAGTATACCGATTAGTCGAAGAGATAACACTCCACTCGACAACACTAGATACCCATGGTTCGTTATCTAATCTGTGAGAGCCTGAAATTTTCTTATTTTCTAGGCATTTATTTTAGTCTTTTGCGTATAATTTCCATATTTTCTTTCTTATATGAAAATTCTGGGAATTTTTATGAGGACGTATGATTTTTACATTTTTTTCCATATAAGTTATTTTCTGTGTTAAAGGTGGTGTACAGTGGATGTGGGACCCACTAGTGCGATAAGTGCGGTAAATGTGGTTCATTTGGAGAAGCTCTATATACAAGGATTATATTACATGGTGTTATGAGATAATTAGGGGTTAGCTAGTTAATTAAGTCTTGTAAGACAAAAGAAATGAGATAAACTTGAAATGGGCACATGTTGCATTGTGATTGGAGGTTGGCATTTGACTAGTCTTTCTTTACCTTTACTAAACTAATTTTGACCAAAAATCATCTTCCATTTCCTCCTTCTTGGCCGAGCAACAAGAGAGAAAAGAGAGAGAGAGCGCTTCTTCAATTTTCCTTCATTTCTAGCTTGAATCTTGCAAACCTACCGGTTAAATTTCAAATCTCTCCACAAAAGTGAGTTGCTAAGCTAGTTTAAGGTGTTGAGTGGAGCCATTTGTGAAGAACAAGCTCTAGTTGTCTTGTTTCTTGGAGTTGCAAAGGTGAGTTGTTAAATATCTTCCCTCTCATGTTACTAATGATCAATTAAGGATTTCTAGTGGTAGAGCATGTCATTTTGTGGATTATTTTGTGACTTATGGTTGAGTTGTTCAAATTTTCCTATTTATTGAGGAATTTTCTGTTTTATATAGTATCTTGTGGTTGGCTTTGGATTGATAGTCTTATATGAAGGAATTTGGAGCCTCTATATACTTATTGTGGTTTATTGTGAAAATTTCCAGGTTTTAGAGGGATTTTCAGTTTTAGGGTTTCCCAAATGACCCTGTTCTGCCTGGTTCTATTCGGCTAGGTTAAAGGCCGAATTAGCCTTAGGTTAAAACATGAAAGTTGTATAGAATAATGTTTTATAGTTGCCTACAAAAGTTTACCTCAATCGGAGCAATGTAGCCTATGAAAAGACTCAAATACCCCTGCTGCCCTGTTTCTGTCTGAAACTGGTAATCAGCTTCTGTAATTGGTTAGTTTGACTGGGAATACTACTGATTTGGTTGTTGATGTCTTCTTAAGCATTATAACCTTGTATCTTAGCTTTCAGATGGTATTGGAATCACTTGAATTGGAGTCGTATGTGCTGAGATATGATTGAATGAATCAGGACTGCTAGTTGAATTTCACAGTAAACTTTGAACTGGAAAATCTGGGGCTGTTTTGGTCAATTTGACCTAGATACATTGTAAACTGGACTGAGTAACCTTCATCCAAGTTGTAGCCCTCTGTCGTAGCTTCGAAACGGTATAAATTTCACCCCAATTCGATAAGTGTAGCTCCAGTTGTGCCCCTTCCGCTAAATGACGACAAAACTGTCTTTTGGTTTTAGGGCATAAACTTCATTTCCGGACTCTCCCTAGACAACTTAACTGTGCTATCTGAGCTCATACCCCATTGGTCTTTAATCGAATCGAGCCGGCAAGGGCTTGGGTAAATCGATAAGGGACCTTGGGTTCACTGCAGTCGAGTGGAGTGTTAACTCCTCGACCTTATGGTATACTCGAGTATTACCCTCTCTGTTACTGTGAGGTGTTCAGGCCCGGTAAGGGGGTGATCAGTGGAAGGGATATGGAGTAAAGTAGGGATCTACGAGATGTTCTTCTCTTCAAAGGTTGACGGAGTATCAACGGGTTGGAGATCAAGTGCGGCAAGTGGAAAGTGGCTCTTGAGAGCCAATTGTATCCTTTTATTGACTTGTTTTGTTGATGAGCTTTGGGATCATTATGTGATAAAAGGTGTTTACTGGTGTGTCTTGTTGGTACCTCACGAACTTAAGCTCACCCTCGTTACTTTGTTTTCCTTACAGGGATATGAATAACTGTTGGGGAACTATATTGTTTGGGAATTTCGCCAATTTGGTCCCTAAACATTTTCACTTCAATCAATTTCGTCCTTCATGAAATATTTTAACCAATTTAGTCCTTGAACTAGTTTTTTACTTCCAATGTAGGACTTTTTACTGCATTTTACTCAATTCGCGTTGACCAACAGGGGTATAATTGTCACACTGGCTTAATCTGTTGCAATTTTTCGCCGAGGAGGAAGAAGATTGATGCACGAGGTGATTTACCTCCACTCGTTATGGCACCAGGGGCCGCCTACGAGAGCAACCCAACAACCCACACCATCTGGCCTTCTCCATCACCCCCACAATCCCATACAATTCAAGAAGCAAGAAAGAATTAAACCCGCAAACAGAAAAGGCAGAAAGAACTCCGATAGAAAACAATTGCAAGAATCCCAGAACCCAACCCTATTGCCTTCTCCAGCTTCCGGAAAAGAATGGCCTTGCAATCGCACTTGTAATTCACCTCCGGCCACCACCTCCGGCTGGGGAACAAGCTGGCCGTAGTCGAGTCCGCAGACCCTTCTACCCTCCTCTGCAGAGAAACCCAAACTTGCAGCCAGTCAGGCTCAATTTAAGGCTTTGCAGATAACTGAAGAATTTTTTAAGTCTGGCAATGATGATGATAAGGAGGATAGTGAGGATGATGATGATGATGATACGCTGGAGGAGGAAGAGTATAGGTTTTTCTTTAAAGTATTTACAGAGGATAGGGAGTTGAGGGAGTATTATGAGAAGAATTATTATAATGGGGAATTTAATTGCTTAGTTTGCGGTGGTTTGGGGAAAAAGTTAGCTGGAAAGAAGTTTTAAGGATTGTGTTGCTCTTGTTCAGCATTCGATTTCAATAGCCAAGACGAAGACGAGGAGAGCTCATACGGCTTATGGGCAGGTAATTTGCAAGGTTCTTGAATGGGACCTTGCTAGGCTTCCCACCATTGTCTCAGCATTGAGCGAAAAGCATGAACTATGTTTGCAGAATTCAGGCCAGGGTGAGGTTGAGGGCCAGGACAAATGCAAAGCGCAGGTGCCTTAAGGCTTGGTTTAGTTACCAGAGACGCTCGAGGCTTCGACATGACCAAATGGCATCATTTGCATTATCTACATTTGAGTTCCCATTCCGATGCCTCGCCGGAGTCCATCAAAGGATTTTCATCGCTCAAGGTAGTACAGCATTTTAATTTCTTCCGAAGGATTTCTCCATTATTTTCTTTTGATTTAAGAAGATTTTAGTTTAGTAGCAAAATAGTAGGCTCTACTGGGAAGTGGAAATTATTGTTTGAAACTAACAGTTAAACTTTTGAATATTAGAAAACCGAGTATTAGTATAATCTTGTTACCGTGAAATTAGAAATTTTCTTTTAAAAGAGATTTTTTTTTGGCTGCTGGATTTGAAGTTGAGAGAATCTGTGTGGTCACCTTCATTTTATTTGGTTATTTTTGTGGTTGTGGCTATGCAGAGCAGTGATCAAGAAGAACTAAAGAAATTGATGAAGGAAAGTGTTCAGGTATATTATTTGTGAAAGGGAAAGTGTTTAGGGACTCTTCCTCCTCGGCGAATAATTGCAGCAGATTAAGTCAGTGTGACAATTATACCCCTGTTGGTCCACGCGAATTGAGTAAAATGTAGTAAAAGTCCTACATTGGAAGTCCAAAACTAGTTCAAGGACTAAATTGGTTAAAATATTTCATGAAGGACGAAATTGATTTAAGTGAAAATGTTTAGGGACCAAATTGGAAATTCCCATATTGTTTTGAAGCACGAGTTGAGTTAGTTTTCATATAGTTTGAATATATTCTTTTGTAAAGCTCCTCGATGGTTGGAAAAACCCTAAATGTACTTTGATCTAAATATCTGCCTTTTGATTTGTAAATTACAAACGTATGTGTATAACACTGTTAAACCCTGTTCATGTATCCTATTTGGTTTGGGAATGTTTCTCTGAGGTGTATGGTGACATCTACATTTGATTGGATTCTGGTTGGATAGTGACGTCGCGGTCACTATTCATTTGCGATTTCAATTTTTATTTCCCATTTTGCGGGTTTTAAATCGCTTGAGCTCGCTAATATTTTCTGAAACAGTTTAGATTATATGCGACCGTCTTAGTAGTCCTGGCGAGAGTTGGGCAGGCAGTCCGCTAACCCCTTTGGTACGTCCTAGGGGAAGGTGGGGCTGTCACATAATCGACCAAGCCCTTGCCGACTCGACTCGATTAAGTAGCCAGTGGGGTTTGGGTCCCCAAGAAATCGATGAGATATCATCTCCAATCGACTGAATCAAAATAAAAGTACGGAGACGGGAATGAGAGGCACCTCCCACTCACATTGAGTGTGGTACATGCTGCCACTCAGCACTTACAAATCAAGTACAAGTATATCAAGTCAATTGCAACAATAAGCAAGTATATATCATATTAGGGCAAGTGCGATAAAGTACTCTCTTGCCCGATCAAACAAATTACATATCATTAAATCACATTGGTCAAGTATTGAAAACAAGTGTCCAGTTCAATCAGGTATTTGGAACCACTCACTAAAAGATGTAGTGCTTTTACAGGTCATGTTCGAGTATCACTCCGGGTTCGGAGTCCAAATCTGCGATAAAACATTGTTTAAGAGCTTTCAAAAGTAACTAACGTTCGAAACTTAAACGTTTCATTTAATGAGAATCAAGTAATTAAAACTCATTAGAGAGTATTTGTTATTCTTGGTTTTGATGATCACAAAAGTTCGTTTATACTGACCAAGATTGATCAGACCTAATGGAACAAGGAAAGCATATGTTTGATTGACTCCAGTCTACGATGCTTTGGATGTGGCAAACAAGATTGAAATAATATAAACGAATTTAGTCATTGTTTTGTTCCGATCAAAGATACTGTCTTTTAAGTATGTCTTGTTTGTCATTCTTGGTACTTTGAAATGTTTATCTAACCTCCTTCAAATACAAGTGTTTTTGTCTATCCAAGAATCAGGTTCTAATATGTCATGAAATGCAAAACAACCAAAAGGAGAAGCAAAAACAGAACAATCAGGTCGGACGGCCGAAAGGAATCTGTCGGACGTCCGAAAGGATAAAGAACATCAAGAAGGAAGCTCTATCGGACGCTCACAAGGAAGCATCGGACGTCCGGAAGGATCGGACGAACACCTCGGACGCATATCAACCGCATCGGACGTCCGAAAAATTCCAAGATGACTTGCCAACTCTCTGCCTACGATCGGACGCTGTGCTGTCGGACGATAAAAACGCATCGGACGTCCGAACTTCAACTTGGCTGTTTTTGGACGATTGGTTCGGACGATGATCTGGTCGTCGGACGTCCGAAAGCCCCAACGGCTAGCTGACTCTTCATCTGCCTTCTATCCGTTGGAAACTTTAATGAAGCCCATTTCTGTTCCCCTTTAAAAACAAACTGTTCTGTACGAAGGAAGTACTTTTGCACACTTTGTTTACAAGATCTCAAGAGATATTTTAGCTAGAAAATAGTCTCCAAAGTAAGATTTGTTTTAAAGTGGTGTGAATTTCTGGTGAGCATTTCTTTTGTGATTGAAAGGATCTTTAGTGTAGCTTTGTTGAGGGTTTTTTCTGAGTGATTGTAAAACTTCTTAGCTTGACTAAGTGAGGCTTAGGGCAAGGAAGAAGTGCTCTCTTCATTGTACATCTAGTTGATCTTCTTTCATCTAAGAGAAGTTGCTCTTCCTAGTGTGTGGTCTTCAAGTTTGAGGATAGCTTGGTAGACACTTGGTTTGTTTCCCTAATTTACTTTTCTGTTTAATAAAATTCTCATTGCTTGTCTATACTTGTGTTTCTGATCAATATTGCTCTTTTCTTCTAATCTACTTGGTTGATCATTACTAGAAAAGAAGGTAAATTTTTTATTAAAGAAAAAGTGCATAAATTTGGTTAAGATTTTAATCAACCCAATTCACCCCCCCTCTTGGTTGTCTTTGGGACTTACAGTATTCATAAAACTTATGCTCGCTCTTAAAACTTTGAAACTTTGAAGCAATTATACTTTGAAATACCATTTGAGTCGAAGAAATGGAGAAAAAATATTTCTTTTAGTCGTAAATTTTATTTTTCCAAGGGTACAAGTTTCGGCCGAATGCTAACTTATAGACCTCTATGAAACAAGACATGAATACCCTAAACGATTCAAGTAAGATTCGTTCCCAAATTCATACTCAAGTCGCGAGTACCTCTACCTAACCCTCGAGTGTAAATTTGGGCAGCACGCCCTTTATGTTTACCTATTTTCCAGCCATTTATGGCTTCATTATTCTTTTATCATTTCAGCGCCCAAAACACACACAAACAATGTCATCAACATAGCCCTTCAATTAGGCTCCACAATCATCCCAGTATAACACAAGTATAATAATCCAATCGGAAATCAAGTTTGGAAGGCAAAAGACTAAATGGCAGATTCGACATCTTATAACATTTTAGTCACGACTAGAGTTATGTTTATCAGATTGGTGTGAATTTTATACCACTGTGAAGCTAATACAAAGGGCTACAACTTTCATGAAGACCACTCAATCCAGTTCACAATTGATCTAGGTCAAAAGTACAGATTACAGAACCAAAATGTCCTTGTCAGTACAGTTGTCAGTACTGAATTCAAATGACAATAACTCAGGCTACACAATTCTGTTTGAGGTGTTTTTAGTTGCGTTCGAAATCTAAAACATAGGGCTAAAAGTTTTGTGTTTTGGCCAAAGGCTAATTTGATACGGATCAAGTTGAAAAAATGCAGCTAGAATGAGGAAATGTCAAAACTGTCCACAAAACTATGCCTACGGCAGCAAGGGTAATTTTGTCATTTCACATTCTACAGTGCTCGGATTGAGCTAATATTTTACAGGTAGGTATAAAACATCATTTCCTACAACTTTCATGTTTTAACCTTAGGCTGATTCGGCCTCCATCATGGCCGAATGAAACTGGTCAAAACATGGTAATACAAAAACGTAAAGCTGGAATTAATGCATTCAAGTGATAATCTTCTTATTCATGTATAAAACCACTACTGCCACTCCCTATCTAAGCTGATTCACATCATATTCTATCTAAACAATAAGAAATACAACTAAACAATTCAAAACCCTAACTCACAAATCCACCATAATCATCAAAATGACTTAAATAGCTATCGTAAGCCAAGAATACAAGTTGCTACATTAACTTAAGCAAGAAAAAGGGAAAGAAATATGATGGACAGCCAATATACCTCAATAAGATGCTTTTAAGAGATATCCACCACCTCTCCTTGTAAACTTTTAGCACACCAAGCTTCCCAAGTGCTCAAAAAAAGGATTAATCGGTTTAGTTTCTTGATTCTCACTCAAACTAAGCTAAAGCCCAAGATCAAATGATGTTTTCTTCTCTTATTTTTTGTCCCCTCAAGGTTCGGCCATCATAGCTGGAAAATGAAGAAGAATGAAGCCCAAGAAAGGTTAAGAAGCTTGGTCTTAGTTTGGGTCAAAGATAGTTGGATTGCCTCCACTTGTCACCACAAGATTAACTTCCAAAATTTCTTCTTTTCCTTGATTTTTGTAGTCAAAATTTTCGGCCAGCAAGAGCTGATTAGGGGCTGATATTTTGCACTAATAACAATAAGATTAATTTAAGAAAGTGGTGGTCAAGTGATGTGTTCAGTCGGTAAAGAACGGTACACGTCGGTTCGCACCGTTTTTCCTCAACTCGTACGTACTAGGGTTTTTACTTACCATTCACTAACCTATTATTATTACTTCTAATCACACATTATTTTCTCATCTAAAACTCACTCTTAATCACCAAATTTAGTACACACTCCGTACCGATTACTCACACTACGAAAAGACGTAAAAATCCTAATTTACACTAACAAGAAAACAAACAGAAAAACCCTTGATTCTATGTTTGTTTGCACTTATTGTGGGGTGAATGAGTAGTAAGGCTTTTAAAAATGTAATAAATGCCAAATAAAAGGCAATTTTAAAAAAAATATAAAGGATTTTACAAGTCCTCACACATATAATTACATATAATAATGGTCAAGAAAAATTGAAAGTACTTTTATTCAATTAAAACAATTAGGTAGTGAGTTCAAGTCACCTCAAGAATAACCAACGCAATATTTTGGAAATTCAAACGTTCATAAAAACTGAAACATGTCCGTAGGACCAATCACAAGATACATGTAGAACAATTATTAAAATTTTCACAGGAGAGAACCTCACTAGGTACCCAACTAAGTCAATCCTTTAAAACACTGGTAGGTCTAATCTTCTCATTCATTTCCGACTCATATCAAACACTAGGATCCTATTGAGTTACATAGAACCATCCATCAATCTTTCTCTATCTCTCTCTCTCTTAATTATTGTGCCATTTTAGCCAAACGACTATTGGTTTCCTGTAACTATTCACGTGAAATATCGATTCGTTCTTATTCCCCGTAAATGGAGATCTCAAGTCCTTAACATTGCCCTCAACTCTTGAGTACTTAGGTACAAGAATTCGAAATAAGATAATTCACAACTCAGGCCGTACGCTCCCAAGTGTAAATCATCCAAGTTAAGATTCCTACCCAACATACATATCTAATTTTCCCCAAGTATTAACATGAAAGGTTTATACCTATCACATTCATGATTCACAGCTTACGATCTAAAAGAGTACTTAAACTTTTACTCATTCACATAATAAGGACCATAACACCACTTGGCCCAAGCTCACACGCGTAGATACCACGCGAAGTGGCTCTGATTTTTATCCCTACAAGCGGTCACTTAACTTTCAAACCAGCTTCACAGTCCAGCATCCTAAACTTTTAACCCTAGGATACGCTACAAAGATCTGAAGCCTAAGCTCTGATACCACCTGTGACGCTCCCACTTCTCCCAAGATCGAACCCAAGGGTATCCGCGGAACGCCTGCCCAACTCTTGCTGGGACTCACTACAATCCGTAATTCAAAAGGTCGAAAAACTTCAAATATTTTCAATATATAATTAAAGTACTCCAAAAATATTTCATACTTACAATTAGTTAACTTTCAAACTTAAATACAATCGAAAAGAATATGTACTACAGCCATCTGCTATAATACAGTTTAAGGTCTTCAAAAGAAAACAACTTAGTACTATTCACGAGCACTCTCGATTTTGAACCCTGTTAAGGAAAACAAAAGCGTGGAATGAGCTAAACAGCCCAGTGAGGTTCCAAGACACTCTACCAGTTCTAATAAATCAAGTAATTTGAGCATAATACATGTATGATTCAAGATCGTACATTGGCACATTAACATGAAACAGTTATCATTATACAGAAATAAAAACATATTGAAGGATATGGTGTTCTAGTGGAACCATTTCGGTCAACTTCACCTTATAACTTCAGATCCCCTCGGTTTGTCTGGCCATCCCCTTATCCCTCCAGTGGTAATACTCGAGTATACCGAAACGGTGGCTCAGGGTTCCAACCTACCCGACCGAACCCGGTCCTGGCTCGAGCAGGTTAGTAACCAAGGGCGGGATCCAGTTCAGCTTAGAACTTACAACATGCGCAAGTAATCAAGTAAATCAGTAAATCGGTTGAACGGTAGAAATTTGTCATTTTAGTAGGTCGAGTAAGATAAAGTACACACTCACCTTAAAACGGTGGCAATTTCATAAGAGCAATTATCGGTAGCACTTAATAGTTAAACACATAATGACCATGGAATAAACAGGTCATAAAACTATTCAAGTCACGTACTCCTATATGGAACACTCACCAATTCAAAACAAGTGAGTAAGTGCTCAAACAAGTGTTTAGGCATCCGCTTCGAGTTCCTCTTGAAGGTCCCCTTGAGCGCGTGAGCAAATAATAATTATGTGAGGCCCCAGTTCGTTCTACGTTGAGATATTCATTTTTGGGCGGTAACGTTTGGTTTTGGGAGTATTTCGAAAACCCTAAGTAGGGATTAAGATTTAAACCCTAAGTTCCGGTTAAGATTGAAAACCCGTTTTTTCTACATTTTCTTTATTAGAAAATTCCCCAGATAATTTTTATTGAGTAAATAGAGTTTTAGATGATTTTTCTAGTATTAGTTAGTTTTTGAGAAATTAAGAACGTATATCGGACGTGGGACCCACTAGTACGAAAAGTTCGGAAAAATTCGGCCAATAAGGTTAAGTTTCGGATACTGTGTAAAATTTATCGGGTGTTAAGAGATAAGTAGAGAGTGAGATTTGATTGATGTGAGAGAGAAAAGAAATGATAGGATTGCATTTATGAGAGTGACAAGTGTCACTTCCTTATTGGATTGAACTTAAGAAACACTATTCACATTTTTGACTTTTTGACCAAAGGATTAAATATCTCAAACATCATTCAAAATTCACCATTTTTCTTTCTCCATAGCCGGCTCTCTCTCTCCCTTGCAAGAAGGAGAAAAAAACCTCTTCAATCTTCAAGCTTTCCACTAGCAAATCATCTCAATCAAGCACATAAATTAGTTTCCTTTCCATACAACTTTTCTAGTTGGTGATAGTGGTTGGTTTAGTGAAGCTTTTTGGAAGAGCTAAGGTGTCCATCATCTTCCTCTCTCTTGTTATTAGGTGAGTGATGCTTAAACTTCCCTCCTATACTTAATGATGGTTATTTTGTGCCTAATGGTGGCTTGAGTAATGGAATATGTGATTTATTTCTTGATTTGAAGAGTTTTGGTGAAGTTTTCCATTTTATGATGATTTTTCTGGTTTAATTGGATTATGATGGTGTGGTTGTTTATGATGATTGGTAATGGTCTATATAGGCTCTAGTAGGTGCAAATTAGTGATAAATGCAATCAATTTTGGATTTGGAAGAATTTCTGGAAAATTAGGGTTCTTGGTTGAACATTCTGTCCGAAATTTTAGGTCATAGATAGAGGCCGAATTGGACTTTTCTCAAAACATGAAAGTTGTAGGTATTGATGAGTTTGAAGTGCCTGAAAAATTTCAGGGAATTTGGAGTAGTATAGAGTGAGTTATGTCGTTTTTACTGTTGCTATTTTTGGTGAACAGAATGTCCGAACTGCGATAGTAATTGTCTGTTTTGACTGGAATTGGTTTGGATTTTGTTGTTGGTGTCTTCTGATGAAATGTAGCTTGATGTCTTAGATTTCATATGCCTTTGGAATTTCAGCATTTGGACTTGTATAGACTGAGTTGGACTCATTACAGAATTATGTGATTTGCAAACCTGTTTTGGTAATTCTGGTTTTGTATTTTGCATATTTGACCTAGTTATGCTAGGATTTGGACTGAGTGGCCTTCTACCTTGTTGTAACCCTGTTTCTTAGCTTCGAAACGGTGGGTCTTACACCCCCATCCGATAACCGTAGTGAATTTGGTGCCATTACCGCATATTAAGGTCAAATATGGTTTGTGATCCTGTTTTGCAATTCTGGTATAGTGTCTTGCATTTTTGACCTTGTTACATTCAAAATTGGACAACGTTTCCTTCTTCAACATTGTAGCCCCTTAAGTCCTGGATATCCCTGTAAATTTTCAGGTTAAACGGATTAGTATATCCTGAGCTATAAACGAAATACTCAGACCTGTTTTGACCAGCAAATTCTGTTACGTTTTTGGAAAGTTTATGACTGGAACTTTGGCTTCACATTTGACTGGGTTACAAGCTGTTTGGGCTTGAGACTAAAACAACAAACTTATAGCCCTATATCAGAGCTTTCTAACGCCCTTGGAATTTCATGAATCGGATTTATAAAACCTGAAATATAGCCGAGCAAACATGGCCTGCCCGTGAAAATGACCATTTTCTGGTCAGATCTGTTTTGGTCCTGATGACCAATTTCCGTTCCGAATTTGGATTGCCGACCTTCATAAAAGTTGTTCTATTTGGAATGAACTATCTAACTGCCAATTTTCATCTCTTTTGGCCATGTGTAGCATAGAAAACAGTTTACACTCAAAACTGACCATTTGTGCATTGGCCAGATTTCGTATGTGATTGTGTTTGGTTCATTTGGGGCTGAAGCCTCCAGTTTCAGTTCTGGATGTCTTCATAACAGTTGTTGTTCATCCTTTAAGCTTCGATATGGTGTCTCATACGCCTTAATCCGATATTCGTAGCTCAACTTATGATTAAACTAGATATGAGTATCAAATCTGCCGTTTCGTTTCCGTCCGTCATATTTACGTGCGCGCGTGTCGTTTTGCCGTTTTGCTTGTTTTGGGCGTGTTAGTGGCCGTTTGTGATAAAATCTTCTATTTCAGACAGCGGTGAGCTAGGCGGAGCCGGTGGGGCCCACTACTAGCGAACGCGCGGAGCAATTTTTGCTTTCGTACTACTTTCGGTATTTTGTGTAAGTATTCAGGCCAGTTTGGTGTGTTTTTTTTTGCTATGTGTTTGAGATATGTGAAAAGGGTACTTAGGCGAGGGTGTACTTTATCGCACTCGACCTAAACCCTAATTTGAATGTATAATTGTACTTGGCATATGTATATGAACCTTTTGGAACCAAAACCCTTGAGCTTGTGGCTCGGGGCGACTTTCGAGTAAAGTTTGTGAATTTTTGAAGTTTGTGAGTTCGTGGGCCCGATCTAGGACCTGTTTGGACTATTCGAGCCGGTTAGGGCTTGGTCGAAGTCAGTCCAACTTAGTCTGAGGTCACCAAGTTTGTAGGTTCATGTTATGAACCAATTTTGTGAATCCGGTTCACCGAGAAGGTGACCAAGTTTGTGACCCGAGCTTGTGACTCAAGCTCAAGTTTGTGATTTCGTTCGCCCGGGCAAGTTTGTGAGGTGACTGGCCAGTGAGGGTGATAAGGTGTCGGTGGGTGTACAAGTGAAGTTCTACGGACCAATGAGTGTGGTCGACGGAGTGTCGGCAGGAGATCACGCATGGCATAGGAATTGGCTTTGGAGCCACCTGTATCCTTGTTATGTGATGTTACTTTTCTGCTTTTGCTTTACTCTTACTGTGTAACTGTTGCTACGTGAAATTTATGCTTTCGCCCCTGTTTACTTACTAAGCATATAGCTTACCCCGTTCCTTTTGTTTTCCTTAGCAGGGGCCGACGCGGGGACTTTTGGTTCGTATACTAGTATAGTTAGAATGGCTTAGTGAACATGGATGTTTGTTTTAGTTTTGGTGGTTTGTATAAGGACCCTTCTTAGGGTCTATCTTCTGCTGGTTGTGGTTATAGTGTATTAGAGTGGTTTGACTTGAGACTTTTGAGGATGTAAATGTAACTTTTGGGATTGTATATATATTGTATATAGTGCTCTTTCGATTTATCTAGTTTTATTGCTTTAAGTTTTGAGTCCTGGCGCGAGCTAGGCAGGCGGACCGCCGATACCCTTGGGTTCGCCCTTGGGAGAAGTGGGGTCGTCACAAATTAACTTCACTCACAATCATGCATTTACCAAGAAAGGATGCACACTCATTTAGACTAAATCAAAGTCTTAAAAGAGAGCTTCAATTCTCTCAACTCAAGGTTCAAGAGTGAAGTTTTAAAGTCCAAAGAGAGACTAGCTTCTTCCATTAAATCGAGTTCAAAACGTTCAATCCATATCGAGAAAAGAAGTCAAGTTCCCGAAGTTGCATTTTCTAAGTAATCGGCAAATTTCAGCTTTGCACGACAATCTTTGGAAAATCGACTCTGGAGTTTGGCATGTCAAAAAATGGAAAATTGTACACCGTTGGAATCTTGGTTCGAAGTGATAAAAGTTCCTAGAAGACACTTTTCTAAGATTCTAAACGGAAGACATTCAAATTTCAGCTTAAAGTGGCTGACTTGTATTTCCAAGACAGTTTCAGTCTTGGTTTTTTGGTAAATTTTGAAAATTCGACAAAATTCACAGAAAGTGAACTGACCTCTGAAATTTGTAACACTATTAGAGTTTCAAACAAAGTTTTAAACACAACAAACGGAACTAGAATCAGAGTTTTAAGCGCCAAGATAAAGTAGCTCAAAGTTGGTTAAAAATAAGGACCGCTCGGTCCGTTTTTTCAGATTTGAAAGGTAAATTTGGGATCTTATTTGTATATCAAAACAGTATTAGAATGACACCAAAATTGGTACACTTCAACTTCCGTATGAGGAATACTCCTCTGTCAAATTTCATTTGAAAATTTGCACGGGAATGTAGTCAACTAAACTACCAAAGTTTAAGGAAATCCCAAGACAAATCTGTCTTCTTACTTCCTTTTTCTTTTTCAAACATTTTGCCCAATGAAATCAACTCAAATTTGGCTCATTTGTGAAAACAAAGGTCTAAGAAACATCTAATATACATTTAGTTGGTGATTGACATCAGAATTTTCAAAACAACATGTCCCAAATCAAACTAGACCAGTCGGCTTGCAAGACAGAAGGTTTTTCCAGATTTTTGGCTTTGGTGCAGTTTGAATCTTAGACCATATCTTACTCACTACAACTTGATATTGAGTATGGTTGGTGGCGTTGGAAAATAAATTCAACAGGCTACATTTCATTAGAACAAATCATTTTGAAATTCAGTTTGAAAGTGAGAGAAAATGGAGCCACAAGTTGCAGCTTCTACAATTTCCTCGGGTGAACAGTCATGCAGGGTAGCTAAATTTGATCTGTCATTGTCGGTGACTTAGTTCGAATTAGAAGGTGTATTTTACACTGTTAGCAAACTACAGATGTTCAGTTTCAAATGCCACAAACGGCACTTGATTTCAACAACTGAGCAGAGAGTTATGATCGTTCAAAGTTGCTCTGTCCAGAACACCTGGACAGCGTTTTTCCAGATATTTACCATTTCGAAATTCTAACTTTTACTCAACCAAATTAGGTGATTTTTGGTGGAAACATTCCACACATCCTGTACAACATATCTACATCAGATTCAAGGTCATTTGAGCATAAAAAATTCAAACCAAAGTTTCAAGAAAAACATGGCAGATTTTCGGCTAAGCTTCCTATCCAATTCCTTTGGTTTTCCTTTCACTTTTCCAACAAATCTCATCTTGTTTATCACATAATTAACACAAACAACACTTATCATCCTCATATCAGTCCTATATTATCATGGTGGAATTTCATAGAGCCCACTCCAACCTTTTAAACCCAACAACAACAATAACAATGAAGCTACAAGCTTCCTAGCAAAGATCAACCCACTAAATCCAAGATTAGATGGTTGGATGATTACCTCCTCTTCCTTTGAGTGAAATCAGAAATTTTGCACCTCTAAGACCTCAAGACAAACCATGAGATGATGCTTCCTTCCTAGTCCAAGTGAATCTCCAAGTGAAGTGGAAGTTGTGTGGTGAATTTGAGTGAGAAATGGTAGCACAAAGTGAGGTGAAATGAAGTGGAGCTCTCCCTCTTCTTCCTTGGAGAATTTTGGCCAGCAAGATGAAAGGTGAGAGAGTGTGAAGCTGATAACTAAAGCTTCTCTTGGAAGCTTGGATACTTGGGGCCAAAGTTTGTCTCAAAAGTAAACTACCAATAGTTTCGCACGCGCGCGTTTTGTGTCCGTTTTCTTTTGGGTTTGTTTTACTTGTACATTATACCTTTAATTTACGTCCTTTAATATTATAATTATTCACTCTTAGTAGTCTAGAATAAGTTTCTTAATCTCCACTTAGCCGTTCCGTCTCGATATACGTGAATTTTTTATTCGTGCGCGATAAAGCAAAATATTTTGAACTCATTCACCACTAATGCCTCAATTAACTTTTCTTAGTCTATTATTATTCATTCTTAATTCTCCAAGACTAATGCACTCTCAGATCGAATTTACCTCAAAAAACGTGTACTCGTTATTCCATACCGAACGAGCCTCCGAAAAATAAAATTTTCTAACGAAACGTTTTACAAACATAAATGAGACATTGTTTCGTGTAAATGGATTTAAAATGGTTGAAATAAATTATTCGGAGAAAACGGGTGAATAAATAATTAATTAAGCCATTAAAATAAGTAAAAATTCGGGTCCTCACATCCTTCCCTCCTTAAAAAGAATTTCGTTCTCGAAATTCACACTTAGGATAATGTCATATTCCTTAAGAGTTATATTTATCAAATCGATCAACAACTTACACTTTCCAACCCATATCTCACAATTTCCATTCATCCCATTAGCAATCAACTTTAATTTCCCCAATAGGTGTTTTACTTCCAAGTCGTAGGACAAACGATCACACTTGGCTTATACCATTCATGAAACTTGTAACGACCCCACCTCCCCCTAAGGCGTACCAAAGGGTTTAGCGGGCCGCCTGCCCAGCTCTCGCCGGGACTCACTCACTTACTACATTCAAATAAATTACAAGGTACAACTCAAATAATACATCCAATTCTCCCAAAATTACATATCATAAGCGAAGCGGAAACCAATTCTAAGCGTAAAATATAGATTTACAACTTATTCAATTCCAAATATTTATACAGGCCCAAAAGTACATAAATCAAAACCAAAACTAAACTATACAAGATGTACGCCATCCAGCCACACAAAGATCCAAAAACAAGTTCTTCCTTTACTTCGATCCCTGTGGGGAGAAAAAGATAATAGGGGGTGAGCTAGAAGCTCAGCGAGTGACCAGTAAAATCAACAGCCAAGTATATTTCACAATAAAGCATTGATATGATGTCATGATGCAGTAATCAAATGTTCATTTATTGCTCATGTGAGCCAGTGAAGTTCTTGTACTTAAATACCCAATGCTCGTTTAGATCAAGTAGCCATGAAACAGAAGTAAGGAGCCATCGTGCTCCAAAGAATGTGTAAACAATAGTGGAGACATTGGTTCTAAGCACAAGACTTTCCAGGAACTCATTGGAGCCAAATTATGTCATGGCACACACACAAACACAATGATATGCAATTGTGCAATCAATGCAAGAATCATTTCAAAAGTAATCTTTGAGAAGTAGTGGAGAGATCACTCACTCAAACTATAATGCTTCAAGTAGTCACGTTCAATTATACTCCAGGTTTGGAGTCCAGATCTGCGATAGAAATCCAATTTGAGAACTTTGAAACACGAGTAAGATTTGAAACTTAAACGTTCCGTTTATTAAGAATCAACCAATTGAAATTCATTTGAAAGACATTCGTGAAACACTTGCTCGCTTTTCAAATCGTAAGGTTTTTGTAGCATATATACTTGGAAACAATACTTGAGTTGAAAGTACAAGGAAATACAAGTTTACATTGGCCATTATATCTTTTCCTCAAGAGTACAAGTTCGTTTAGGTTTTTAACGTATAACCATCGATAACAAAGTAGCAAAAGTTCTTGCTAGTTCAAGTGGTAATCACTTAACCTTCACTCAAGTCGCTAATATAGTTTTCTAGTTCTCGAGTAAAAATTCGGGCAGCATGCCCTTTGTGTTTACCTAATTTTCCAGCCTTTTAGGCTTCATTGTTTTTCTCAAACACAACCCAACATTATACATCTCAGCAATTCATGTCAAGAGCCGTTCCATAGGCTCACAATATCATAATAACAAGAATCGTATGAAGTACAAGTGCAGAAATTCAATTTAGTTCAAGACAGATTTGACGTACAAATGCGGAAATAACATATCCGAGGCTACGCTTATCGGATTAAAACGCAACCTATGCCGTTTCGAAGCTAAGACACAGGGATATAATTTCATGAAGGTCACTTAGTCCAGTTTCTAATGTAACTTGGTCAAATTCTCAAAGTACTAAACCAGAAACCAATTCGTCGGCTGTTTAAACGCAGAACACTGTAATGGTCATAACTCAGAGTACACAAGTCCGAATCAGGTGTTCTTAGAGGCATTTGAAAGCTAAGTCGGAATACTACAACTTTCATGTTTTGGCCAAGAGCTAAATCAGAATGGATCCTGGTCAAAAAACGTGATAAACTGGACTTAACTGGTGAAACGGACTACTGGGAAATACTTAAAACAGTAAGGGTATTTTGGACTTTTCACGTCCTACGTTGCTCCGATTGAGCTGAAATTTTGTAGGCACCTATAAAATTCCATTCTATACAACTTTTATTCTTTGACCTAAGGCCAAATCAGCCTCTAACATACAGATAAAAATTCGGACAGAATGTTGAGCAAATTTTCCAGATTTTGGAAATTTTGAGTTTCTAGTGAATCTTTCCTTAATTTCTTGGTCCAATCACTACCAAAACACCATATAACACCTCAATTGCAACATATAAGCATCATATAACAAATTGGGCAGAATTTCCACAAGCCCTAGTTCATCAAATAAATTGGGGAAAACTACTAAAACATGCTCATCATCCATGATCTCACCACAAGAGCAAGTTGCCAAGCTTAATTTAACAAAATTGAAAGCAAAACTTAGAGAGATAAACTCTCTTACCTTGAATAGAAGTCACTACAAGTAGCCCAAGCTTTCTCTTTCAAAAATCACACCACAAGCTACTAGCTAATCACCCAAGGAGAAGTTTAATCGGTTTAGTTCTTTGGATTTCTCACTTTGTAGCTTGAATCAAGAAGAAATGAAGAAATTTCTCCCTTGTTCTTCTTCTCTCTCTCTCTCGGCTCCCTTGGCAGAAAATGAAGAGAAATGGAGCTAAGTTTTTCTTATGATAAAGCCAAAAGGATTAGAACTAATGGTGTCCACAAGTTGCCCAACACTTGGCCCAATCTTGGCCACTAATTTTTCTCTTTCTTTCCCTTGCTTTCTAGCCACTAATTTCGGTCCCCTTAGCTGTAATATAAGAAGATATTTTGCTCAATTGTCAATGAGCTTGTAGGGTAAGAAAAAAAAATGGTGGTCAAGCAGTGCGTTCAATCGGTAATGCGCGGGACCCGCCGGATCGCGCCGTTTTTCTTAAAAACTCACGTACTAGGTTTTTCACTTCCCATTCACAAACCTTATATCATTGCCACTAGTCACATCTTATTTCTCACTTAAAAGTCACTTTTAATCCCCAAATTAATTCTTACTCTGTACCGAAAATTCATCCGGCGAAAAATCGCGAAAACCCTAACTTTGCTCCAAACTTGAAACCGAAGTGTAAAACCCTATTTTCTAGGTTTATTTACACTTATGTGAAATAATTGGGTAGTGGGCTTTGATAAATAATAATTTTCAAATAAAAGGGTATTTTAGTCCTTATCGGAAAGCCTTAAAGAGCTGGCTCTTTAAGCTGTTTATGCGGACCGAATTTCTTCCAGATTTATGTGGGCCGGATTCCTCACAAAACTCTATTCACCAGAAATTTTTCCTTTTCTTCTGCCTCGGGGCGTTACAAAACTAGGGTTTACACAAGAATAATTGGCTCCAGGGTCAATTAAAACTCCAGTTTAAAAGATTCAATCTTGTAGTTCAAAACTCGAATAGAGTAATATATTTTCAATAGAAAACTAAGCTTACCAAAATTTTCGGACTTAATTTGTCCAAATCAAGTCAATTATAACATGCGAGATAAAATCGAGGGTTTTAATGTATTTCGGATATATATGTGACAGAATATGATTCAAAATTTCAAAATTAGGGTTAAAGATACAAACTTTTCTTCATGATCCGAAACTAAATTTTCTTAGTAAGAAATTTCAAATAATGTGTTTTGCCACCATCATCAATACATATTGCAATTTCCTCAGATACGTTTAAGAAGATTGCTCATGCAACTCAATACGTGGATATCAAAATACATATATAATAAATAACATATACATGGAAGATATTTCAAAAATTCTCTCAAAATTTTAAGTTAAGAGTTGCGTTTGAGTGAACGTATACTTTAGAAAAAACTTTTAAGAAAAATAAGTAAACAGGCAAGTTCATATATGCATAAACTTCGATCCAACACCTTTATCACCCTTTACCTCTAATTCGAGAGCTAACTTTAATGGTACATAAAACTCTGTCGTTTTTACTCTCCAATTCACAGCAAATATTCATTCTTAATTTTAAGGCAAGATCCGAGCCTAAGCTCTGCCAGATTTTCAATTCTTAGGCGAGTTCAAAATGTATATACATATATCTAGATATTTGCGGGAAAAGGAATAGCAGGCATATAATTACATATAATAATGGTCAAGAAAAATTGAAAGTGCTTTTATTCAATTAAAACAATTAGGTAATGAGTTCAAGTCACCTCAAGAATAACCAACGCAATATTTTGGAAGTTCAAATGTTCATAAAACTGAAACATGTCCATAGGACCAATCACAAGATACGTGTAGAACAATTATTAAAATGTTCACAGGAGAGAACCTCACTAGGTACCCAACTAAGTCAATCCTTTAAAACACTGGTAAGTCTAATCTTCTCGTCCATTTCCAACTCATATCAAACACTAGAATCCTATTGAGTTACATATGACTATCCATCAATCTTTCTCTATCTCTCTCTCTTAATTATTGTGCCATCTTAGCCAAACGACTATTGATTTCCTGTAACAATTCACGTGAAATATCGATTCGTTCTTATTCCCCGCAAATGGAGATCTCAAGTCCTTAACATTGCCCTCAACTCTTGGGTACTTAGGTACAAAATGTGATGGCCCCACCTCCCCCTAGAGTGTACCCCGGGGTTCGGCGGGTCGCCTGCTCAGCTCTCGCCAGGACTCACTCACTCACATCAAATAAAATAAGATGCAATCTCAATAATAAAAGAAATAATAGTTCCCAAGTTTGGAATATACGAATACATCCATTTCTATCTCAACCATCCATACAGTCCCAAATACATCAAAAGATTAAAGTTCTCAGTACATTCAACCCTTACCGAGCGACTAGTGTGAGTACAATTACAAAAGTTAAAACAACTAGACCACGCTAGTCTGTACACGTCTTATGCCTCGCTCGTACCCCTGTGAAGAAAATAAATGGCGTGGAATGAGCTAAAAACCCAGTGAGGTTCCAAATAGCAAATTGACCATTATTTAAATGTACAAGTTTCCAATGTAGCAAAGTAACGAGCATGAAGAGTTCAAAAAAGTGAGCAATAACACTTCAAGTAGCAATCTCAAAATGAGCGAGTGTAAAGTTTTCTTTTCAAACGAAACAATAACACAATAAGTACTAGTCATTCCAAAGTATAAGGATACGGATGGCTCTCAGGAGTCAACTTCCCATTGCATCACCAGAGCTTGATCAAGTAATAGTTGACACTCCGTCAACTTTCAAGCAAGTAACCAATCCAGTAGATCACCACTTAAACTACTCTCTGTACACCATTCAACCCCCTACTGGGCCCAAAATCCTCAACACTGGTGGTAATACTCGAGTATACCGATTAGTCGAGGAGATATCACTCCACTCGACAAAACAAAAGACCCAGGGTTCATTACCCAATCGACCAAGCCCTTGCCGGCTCGACTCGAGTAACTCGCCACAGGGTTTCTGGAATTCCAGGAAGTGCGTACCATATACAAATATATCAAATCCTTTGCAACAATAAACAAGTATATCTCATATTAGGGCAAGTACGATAAAGTACACTCTTGCCCGATCAAACAAATGATATATCATTAAATCACATTGGTCAAGTATTGAAAACAAGAGTCCAGTTCAATCAGGTATTTGCAAGCACTCACCAAAAGTCTAGTGCCTCTCAAAATCACGTTCAGGTCCAACTCCTTGGTCGGAGTCCAAATCTGCGCTAAAATATCATTTACGAAGGTAAAACTCTCTAGAGTTCGAAACATAGGAGTTTCGCTTCAAGAAAATCAAGTAAATGCAACTCGTTTAACTAATATTCAAAATACTTATCAAATCCCAAAAAAAATTCATGCTCGCTCATTTTGCAGTCAGGTGTATTTTTATCTTTTCACATGATACAGTACTCGGATTAAGCTGAAATTTTTGCAGGTTACTATAAAACATCATTCCCTACAACTTTCGTGTTTTTTGCCAAGCCTGATTCGGCTTCTATCCTAGGCAAACAGAAACGGGCAGAACTGAAAACAAGATTTCCTGAAATCTGGAATTTGGGGTTTAAAAGGGAAATCTCTTCATTTCTTGCTTAAATCACTGCCACAACCTCTTATACAAGCTTACATACATCATAAGCCATCCATACAACAAGTATGAGAAGGGAATAATTCAAACCCTAACTCAAATGCATCACTCCAATCATCCAAAATCTCTTGATTTAAGCATCACAATCACAAATACAAGTTACTAAAGAACTCCAACATGATTAAGGGAAAAAGAAAAGAGTGGTCAGCCATTTTACCTCAAAACTAGAGCTTGCTAGTGTTCTCCTTCACTTCCCCTTGAAATTTTTAGTTCCCTAAGCTTCCCAAGCTTCCAATTTACAAGTTAATCGGTTTAGAATCTTGTTTTTTTTCACTCAAATGGTGCAAATCAAGATGAAGTGAAGTTGTTTTTCTCTTGCTCTCTCTCTCTTATTCACGGCTAGGAGGAAGAAAATGAGGGCAATTTGTGTGTTTTTTGATGATAAATATGGAGGAAAATTGGTTTGTCAACACTTAAGGGATAGTTGCCACTTGTCGCAACCAAAATCCATCTCAAATTTTTTTCTTTTCCTTGCATTTTTTTGGTCAAATATTTCGGCTAAGAGGGCTGAGGATGAGGGAGATATTTTGCACCAACATCAATGATATTTTATGGTGAGGAAGTGGTAGTTACGTGGTGTGATCAATCGGTAGTGAGCGATACCCGTCGGTTCAAGCCGATTTTTCTTAAATCACGTATACTAGGGTTTTAACTTATAATTCACTAACTTATTATTATTACTTCTAATCACACATTATTTTCTCATCTAAAAGTCACTCTTACTCACTAAATTTAGTACACACTCTGCACCGATTACTCACATTACGAAAAGATGTAAAAATCCTAATTTATTGTAACGATGAAGGTAAAAAAGGGAACCCTTGTTTTTATGATTATTTGTAGCTATTGGGGTAGTGAATGTATATTAAAGTCATTGTAAAGTAATAAATTCGAATAAATTCCAAATTAAAGGGAAGTTTAAGAAAAATATAAAGAATTTGACGGGTCCTCACACTCTCAATCCCTTAAAAGAATTTCGTCCTCGAAATTCATACACGCACTCCGAAATAACGTAGGGTATTTTCCGTGTATATCCGTTTCTAGCTCTCAAGTCTCACTATAGCCAACACTTAGCTAAACAATAGAAATCACGAATCGTACCTTCTACTATCTCCGATGGTTCAGGTAATGCCTGTTGGTCCAAGGCGTACACTCTAGCTAGCACTCTTGGCTTAGTCCCTCCTACATTTGCTTGTTCAGGGTTTAGGTGTGACCTACGGGGACAAGTTGCAAGCTGGTGTTCGACGCTACTACACCATAAACATTTTCCTGTCTTTTGCCAACAATCATTCTCCGTATGATTGGCCTTCCCACAGTACCCACAAGATACTCGAGGGGCTGAGGTTTGACCTCCTTGTGAGGCACCTCTTGCTTGCTTCCTTCAACGCGAGGCTCCTCTTGGAGTAATTTCCTTAGGTGTCCCTGAAATTTTCTCACCACCATCTCCTCGACCCATCTTAGAGGGTGGCACATCTAAATCACCTTGTCCTTGCCTTTGACTTCCACCAGGCGCACCTCTCCTTTTTGCATGAAAAGCTCTCACTTGCGCCCTAGCAATTTCTATTCTTTGAGCCTTCTCCAAAACTTCCGTAAAAGTGTTAATCTGGGCCGCTGCCAAGACCTCCTGTATTTTCACATTGAGCCCCTGTACAAACCTCCTAACCCTCCGTTGCTCCGTAGCTATCAATTTGGGAGCAAACTTTGACAACTTCGTAAATTGGGTTTCATACTCAGATACACTTAAAGTTCCCTGTCGGAGCATAATAAAATCGTCCTCTCTCTTCTCCTGGACGATAGGTGGGAGGTATTTCTCATTAAACTCTCGCACAAAGTTCATCCAAGTCCATGCAGTCCCCTCTTTTTCCCATTTAGTCCTAATTACATTCCACCAGGCTCTGTCTAGTCCTTCGAACTGAAATACAGTGAATTGCACCTGCCTATCCTCCGTATAGTTTAAGGCAGCGAAAATATTAATTATCGACTCTAGCCATCTCTCAGCTGCCTCAGGGTCCGGCCCTCCCAGGAACTTAGGAGGAGAGAATTTTTGGAATCTCTCGAGAGCCCTATCTTGCCCCATATCATCCCTAAGTTGATTCACAGGGACTTGACCCTGTTGCTCCACCAATCGAGCAAGGATATTAGTTATCTGTTGAATCGCAGTTGCCACCTGATCCCCCCCTATAACTTGGGGTCCAGGTTGCGGTCCACTCGTTTCACCCCTTTCCCCTCTGGGTTCTTGCGTGGGTCCCTGCGTCTGTTTACCCCCACGCCCACGATTAGAGCCACGCCCGCGAGTAACTCCCTGATTTTGGCTTCTTCTACCTGTAGACACCAAATTTTTAGCGTAATTTCATTTATTATTTAATTCTTAGTTTTTATTTGTCATGTTAAGTTTTATTCACTTTTTAGTTTTTAGTTTTTATTTTTTTATTTTTTTATTTTAAACTTTCTAGCATAAAATTTCTCGGAGAAGAAAAAAAGAAGAAAGAAAAGCATTCAAAAATATGATTTAGTTGTTTGTGATTTAATTTCAATATTTTCTTGAAAAAAAAGAAAAAAGAAAGAAAAAGAGAAAGAGGAAAAATGATGATGGAAAATTAAAAAAAAAGAAAATGGAATTTGCACTTTGTTGCTTCTAGTTTGTTTATTTTTATCCAATGTTAATTAAATTATTTTGTTATTTATTTTTATTATCAATTTTGTTTTAATTAATTTCAAAAAAAAAGAAAAAAGAAAAAAGAAGGA
Source organism: Coffea eugenioides (assembly GCF_003713205.1). Lineage (NCBI taxonomy): Eukaryota > Viridiplantae > Streptophyta > Magnoliopsida > Gentianales > Rubiaceae > Coffea > Coffea eugenioides. The sequence continues at coordinate 143,784 of NW_020862036.1, forward strand.
TACGCGACATGCAAGCTGCGTTTTTTTCGCAGCTTGCAAAGGAGGGCTCGGGGAGCCCTTTGGCTGCAAATATAGAAGGGATGGCTGAAGGTTTAGGGTTGTGGTTCCCTGATATAAAAAGAAAAAGAAAACAGCAGCCGCAAGGGAGGAGGGTTTTTGAAGTAAGCTAGGGGAGGACGGCCGAACTGAAAAAATTCTGAAGAGGTTCTTTTGACGACTAAAACCAGAGAGAGCAGGGAGAGTTTGGGAGCTTCTTGAACGACAAAAGAAAAACCAGAAGGCTGGGTAGCGGCTAGGTTTTGAGGAGAGTCGAGGAAGCAGGAAAAAGATAGAAAAAAACAGCAAAAAGGATAGAGGGTGACGGAAACAGAAAAACTGAGGGAGCGACTGGAGAAAACTAGAGGGAGGAAGAAGGAGAGGTCCTGGCGGTTTGAGTTTGAGAAAAAGGGTTAGAGGTCTGAGAGGAAAGTCGAGATAATCTGGGCGGTGAAGGAGCTAAGGAAGGTTGCGGGCTTTTGGAGAAAACTAGAAAGCCAGAGGCAAAGAGTTCCAGGGCCTGCTGAAGCGAAGCTTCATCTGTCGGAGGATACTGCGCATCAAGGTGAAACCGCATCTTTCTTTGCATCTTTACTGGTAAAGTTGCTTCCTTTCTATGTTTCTTTTGCTTACCTGAGATGTTTGATGGCGGAGTTACAAGCTTTCTCTGGTTTTCGATGACACCATCACTGGTTTCATCAGAAGTAGAAACCCGTTACCTTTGTTTCTGTTCTCGTATGTTCATTCAGAAACAGAAACTCTCTGTTTGTTGCAAAAGGTCCTTTCTTTGGGTTGTCGAAATTGCGGCTGGTTTGACATGCTTGATTTTTATTTGCTGCCTGACTATGATGCCATGCCAATATCTGTTTTAAAACTGTATTTAGAGAAGTCCTTAGCTTTGAATTTAAAGAGTGAATCTCAGGTCTAACGAATTTTTTCTTCTGCTCAGATTTCTGTTTTCTTTTCCCCGTTAGGTGTTCAGTGTTATGTTGTGGTGATAAGTCTAGGAAGCCTGGTGAATATTTGGGATCGTTCCCCATGTTAAGTTTATCACATGCTAACAGTTCGTTCCCTGCAAAAGTTGTCAAACAAATCAGTGAAGAAGATTATTTGTGAATGCATCTTGCAACTGGGAGGGACTTGGATGTTAATCATGCATTTAGTATTCATTTCCTGGTTTGGGTCTGATATTCTGAAGGATTAGAGTTTAGGATTTGGACAAGCATGCAGGGCATTCAGATTATGTAGCTTTGTTGCATCTCCTGGGAATGTTTAAGCTATATTTACTCATTTTTTATGATTCTTTGCATAAACTCCTCGCCTGGGCTCTGTAAGGTGTTCGGAAAATGCATGTTTCGGCCCCTCTCTGTCCCCAAAATCCCTTGTTTGCTTGTCTAGGTGTGCATTCATGGTGAACATAGTGAATCTTGGGCTGTAAAATTTTCTGCTTTTCTTGATAAAGCTGCGGCAATGTTGTAATTAGAAAATGCAGAAGTTTGCGACTTGTTTCCTGATTTGTTTGGGTCAGAGTTTAGCGTGAATGTAGATCATTTCTGATGTATTTTGAAACTGAAAGTTTGTTGGAAACTCATGGTATGAAATTGCTGAAGTTACCAAGTTATTTAAAAGTTCCTCCTTTCAAAAACACAGCAAGCAAAAGCTGCTGCATTTTTTCTTTCTTTTCTCTGCCCCGTTTCCTTTCCCTTGGTTGCTAGTTGAGTTTTGCACTTCAGTTTCATGTTTGATCTTGTGTTGGAGGGAAGCAATGGAAGGTTGGATGTTGAGTCTGCATATTTGCATGTTTGGATCATGATTGAACACTTTGCTGAAAAGCAAACAAGCAAGCTGCCGAAACCATTTCTGCATGAATTTTAGAAGTTTGGCATGATATATTTCCATGTTTTCTGGTCATCTGGATTGTGATCATTATGTAGCCTGTTACTTGGTTTAGGATTGGGATGTTGGGTTGGAAAATATCCAACCAAAGCCATGTAGTTGAATCAAAATCTGAAGAAAGCTTCATGCGTGAATCGCAGAAGTAAAGAAGGCTTTAGCCTTTCATTGCATGCATGGAATATTTCCAATAATTCCATTATGACCTCTTGATTATTGCTTAACTCTATCATGGCCCGAAGAATTGGACAAGTTAATCATTTTGGTCCCTTTAAAGATCAATTTGTTTTTGATTTGATTTTATATGATTTTTGAGTTGATCATTGGTGAATTTGGGAAATTTTCATTGTTTCATCGTAGTAAATTAGTTATCACTTATGTTTGTGAATTTTAGTATTTGATTTGTAGATCTCACCATGAGCCTTTGATTTTTATCTAGTTGCTTTTGGGACCCATAATATTTGAAATAATGATGCCTTCCAGTTTCTTTTACTTCTTTTAATTGGGTCCTTATTTATTTCAATTTGATGAATAGGGGTCGTTCACTTTCATTTGAATGTTCTGTTTGAAATTTCATGTTTATTTCATGTTTATTTCCATTTCATATGATTATTTGATAATTTCAGTGGTACCTTCACCTTTTTATTATTTTGGAGGGTAAATTAGCAAGTTCACTTCATTAGGGCATCAATTCAAGGGAGGTACACTCTATCCCTCATTTGCACTTCATTTGACCCTACGTGCTCCTACGTGTTATGTGAATATGCATGTCTATTTCGCTTTCCTTGCCTTTCCTTAATTCCTTGCATTTATTTCATTTACTTTTACTTTTATTTAAGTTATTCATTATGGGGTATGTGTACACCTCTTGGCTTGTAATAGATAGGGCTTGGTGAGCAATTTGGTCCATTTTCCCCTTCCCCTTTGTTTTAGTTAGCAAATGTAATAGATTCATTAGCTTAGTTGCATGCCTATGTGTTATGTGTTAAGTGCTTTATTAGGCTCTTGCATCTAGTCGAGCATGCTAAGTGTTACGTGTTATGTGTTTATGAGTGTTTGGCATGTCTATTTGCTTTCCATAGCCATGGACGAATATGATGGATGAATGCACGTCGCCACACTAGTCCAACGCTAGTAGTGGCCCCTTTTCCCGTCACCGCACTAGTCCAACGCTAGTTGTGGTTCTTTGTTCCGTTTCCACTAGTCCAACGCTAGTAGGAAATTCTTAGAAAGGGCTAGTCCAACGCTAGACCCAATAGGCCGTCCCCCTTTCGTTAGTGCATATTTGCATGTTCACTACATTTCATGCATTTTTCTTAGTTTTTATCATTTGGCACGCCCCTCCACCCTTTCCCCTCCATTTTAGGCTTTTTGCATCTCATGCTAGGTATAGTGTACATTTGCCTGAGAGTCCCCTTTCGACAAGGGAAACGAGCGAGTGTGGCTCCACAAATAGCCTTAGCACGCTAGTTCCCCCCTTCTAATCGAAGGGAAGATTAAAGTCACAAAGTTAGGACTCCCCGTTCCCGTCTTGATGCATTCCTATAGGATTCATGCATTTCATTTATTCGCTATCCTATACACTTCTACTTTATATTCTATCTCTTTTTCTACATTCTCACTTCACACTACTTTCATTTTGGACGTTTTCACTTAACTACTCACACTTTATACCATATCACTCGCACACATGCACTTTATGTTATTTTCACATTATCATTCTTTGCTCACCTTACCTTGTAAATACATTTGCACACCTCCACTTACATCCTATTATTTTTATCACTTTTCTCACTTCACACAAACTCACATTTTCACCTGGCATGCATTCCACTCATTTTTACGTCATTTAGGATTATGTGTGACCTCTCCAAAGGATCATTATTGGGCTTCACAATTAATGTGATTGGCACCACTCAACCTTTGAAGAGAAATTTCCCCCATGTCCCCCTAGGTTTAGGTTTTTACATTCATATAGTTATATCCAACACGCGATACATACCTTGGGTAGAAAAATTAGGAAAAGTTGGGTTAAGTCACGCAACTAGCCTTGGCTAGGGTGAGGGAGTGCCTTAGGCCTTGCCTTTGCCTTCTCCCTTATCAAATGTGACCCCCGATCCCTCTTTTTGGTTACGTAGACCCAAAAGTTCTTTAAAAGGGTTTATTTACTTTTTTCATTCAAAAACAAAAATCATTTTTGGGTGACTTGGTACACCCTAACTCTATACCAAGTGGCGACTCCATTCTTCATTAAAAACCCTTTTTGAACTTTATTTGGCCAAATCGTCGCATTCTCAAGTCCCATGGCCTTTTACTTCTCATTTCGCACACGTTCACATACACATTCCACTACTCACACACCACACACCGTCAAAAAGTGGGGCGCGACACTACCTTCCATGCTTCGCGACTAATCAACTATAGCAAAATAATATAGCCAACTAATCAATGATAGAATATAGTCACTAAGTAAATATATAGATATAAACAAAATAAAATAGGGCTCAAATAAACCTTTCCAAATCATAAAATAGGGGTAATGCAACACATTCAATCAAAACAAGTCACATAACCTATATGACATTAACCCTAGGTATTGCTCAGGCACTACCCTTAATCAAAACTTGAAGCACGTGTATATCTTCAATATATTTAAAGTCCAGACTATTCGTGTGACAGCCCCACCTCACCCTAAGGCGAACCAAAGGGTTCAGCGGACCGTCTGCCCAGCTCTCGCCAGGACTACGGAGTCGAATCACACAAATCCGATATTACGCGAGATAGGACCCAAAAGAAATGAATGATTGAAGACCGCCAAGCTTAAACATGGAGAAAACACTTTCATATATACATGTCGCTAGGTTTACAATTCAAATGGAACCAGTGAAACGAAATACATTTAGGGTTTGCTCATTCTCGAGGAGCTGTACAAAAGAACAAAAGATTTTCTAACTAGCTCAACTCGCTTCTCAAAAATCATGATTTCCAAAAGAGGTTCCTGTAAGGAAAACAAAGATAACGAGGAGGGGGTGAGCTTACGCCCAATGAGGTACCAAACATGTAGCAGAAAAATCAGGTATTTCACGTTATACAAACCAGATACATATGCTCGCTATAAAGTAAGACAGGTAAACACAAGAACTCAAATAGGAAGGATACAGGTGGCTCTCAGGAGCCAGCTTTCCAGCGCAGTACTTGATCCAAGCCGGTTGACACTCCGTCAACGTATATAGAACCAACACGTCCGTAGACCCCACTTTACACCAAATTTCGTCCACCAAACACCCCTTTACCGGGCCCGCTCACCTCAACAGAAACAGAAATGGTAATACTCGAGTATACCGGAATCAAGGGTCTCAATACCCAAAGATCCCAAAACAGACTACCGTGGTTCGTTATCTAATCGTCCAGGCCCTTGCCGGCCCGACTCGAATAACTTAGCCACAGGATTTGAGCTCATAGGTCACAGATACAGATACAGATACAGATACAGATATCAGATACAGATACAGATTCAGATTGACACCAAAATTGGCATATGAACAGACAAGAGAACGAGTGCGATAAAGTACACCCTCGTCTCAAACAAATTAAACAGATTGCAGAGCAGAAATCAAGTTAAACAGCAATGGAAGGGAGTGGTACACTCACCGGTTCAAGTACAGATACCTCAAAAGTTTTCACTTCGGATTGGCTTTAATCGCCAAGAAACCCTAAAATAATCAAAGTAAACCAATTGAAGGTTTCACATCCAGAATCGAGTAAACAAAATACACATGTGAGGCTCGACTACTAGTCGTATGCCTCGCCAAATAATTACTAATGCAAGGGTACAAAACATGATTTTTGGGAATAAAAAGGTAACATGAAGACCTAGGTTCAACAACCCAAAAGCCCTTCATTTCTATCACAAGCCAATTCAAACTTAAAGGAACCAATTGGCCTAGAAAAATTGGACAGCACTTCCCCTAAATTTCTTACTTTTCCAGCCATCACGGCTTCATTATTTTCCTCAATCAACTCCCAAAGTCATACTCAATATACATTCATCACCACAGCCGTTCAATAGGCTCAAGGTTATCCAAGTACAAAAGTTAGCTAGGAAAATGACCGGAAATAAAAGTCAAGCCCTAGAATATTCCACTAAGCACAAGAAGACTCGATTACAAGTCATAAACTGATGCCACACAATCACAATAGGGTTCCATAAGCATATATAAGCATTAGAGGAAACCAGAAATTTCGAAAATGTAACTAGTTTTGGCCCTGAAAAAAACAGTTTTTGTCCTCATTTTACGGTAATGGCACAAATTTCACTACGCTTATCGGATGAGGGTGAAAGACCCACCATATCGAAGCTAAAAGACAGGGATACAACATCATAGAAGGTCACTCAACCCATTTTTGAGTGCAAACAGGTCAAAAATGCAATATACTACATCAACAATGTAAAACAGATTCACCAAAACGCATTCTAGCGGAAACATCATAACTCAGGCTCTACAAGTCCAAATCTAGAAATTCCAAAACCAGCTGAAATCTAAGAAACAGGGATAAATTTCATCAGAAGGCCTGAACAACCAATTCGGAAGAAATTCCAGGCAAAACAACCAATTACAGGCGCAGTTCTCAATTTCTGGTAAAACCAGAACAGCAATAGTAATTTCGACTTATCTCATTCTACACTACTCCGATTGACCTAAAATTTTGTAGGCACCTCTAAAATGTCATTCCCTACAACTTTCATGTTTTGAGCTAAGGCCAATTCGGCCTATATCTAGGACCTAAAAATTCGGACAGAATGCTCCCTTAAGAACCCTAGGTTTTTCAATTTTCTTCCAAAACAGAAATTGGTTGCAATTAATCACTTTTCCCAACTCCTTAAGTCATTATAGACCATTTCCAATCATCATAGATAGCCACACAATCATGCTTATATTAAAATAGAAAAATCCCCAAAAATAATAAAACTTCATCATTTCAACCACAAATCAAAAATTAATCCATAAACTTGCATCTTATACTACCACTAAGCATGATTTAAGCATCAATTAAAGGAGGAGGGTGGTTCTTCACAACTTACCTTAGAAACAAGAGAGAGAGAGCTATTGGTCACCTTAACTTTCCAAAAAACTTCACACAACAACTCACCAACACTTCCTTAAGTGGTTTTATGGAGCAAAATCAAGGTTGGATGGTTGGTTTTGGTGATTTGGAACAAGATTGAAGTGTTTTCTTCCTTGTTCTTGGAGTAAGAGAGAGAGAAAGAGAGCAAGAGAGGGCCGGCTTCAAGGAGGATTTTTTTGAGGATTTTTGGGTCAATTTTGGTTATTTAAGTCAATGGTAAGAAAGGTCTTAAGGTAAGCCCAATCAAATGGTGACACTTGTCACCTTTTATTAACTCTCTACCTAACTTGTCTCTCTCATATCAATCCAAATTGCACCCTCCACTTATCTCTTAACACCCGGTAAATTCATTCCAGTATTCAAAACTTAATCTAGTTGGCCGAATTTTTCCGAACTTTTCGCACTAGTGGGTCCCACGTCCGGTATACGCTCTTAATTCCTCAAAAACTAACCGATACTAGAAAAATCATTTAAAAGCTATATTTACTCATAAAATTTATTTGCACAATGTTTCGAATAAAGAAAAGGTGGAAAAACGTATAATTAAAAGAAATTAAAACCTAGAAATTAAGAAAATTACGGGTCCTCACAATTCGCATCCCCCGTGCCTTTGCTTTCGCCATCCAAACTTATCCTAATATTACTCGAGATCTCAACTTATCGTAAAGGTATCACTCTTTGGTACTCGAGTACAAGAATCCGAAAATATGATAATTCACCGCTCAACTTGGCCAGGCTCAAGAGCAAATCACCCGTATTAGAGATTCTTACCCAACATACATATCTAAGGTCCTCAACAATAGACAATTGTTCCACACTTAACAAGTCAATCCCCACAGTCCGAGAACCCTCTCCCGGTACGAGCTCCATAGGAGCTCTGATACCATCTGTGACGGCCCCATCCCCTCTAGGGCATACCCCAGGGTTTGGCGGGTCGCCTGCCCAACTCTCGCCAGGACTCACTCACTCACATCAAATAAAATAAGATGCAATCTCAATAATAAACGAAATAATAGTTCCCAAGTTTAGAACATACGAATACATCCATTTCTATCTCAACCATCCATACGGTCCCAAATACATCAAAAGATTAAAGTTCTTAGTACATTCAACCCTAATCGAGCGACTAGTGCGAGTACAATTACAAAAGTTAAAACAACTAGACCACGCTAGTCTGTACACGTCTCACGCCTCGCTCGTACCCCTGTAAGGAAAACAAATGGCGTGGAATGAGTTAAAAGCCAAGTGAGGTTCCAAATAGCAAATTGACCAGTATTTATATGTACAAGTTTCCAATGTAGCAAAGTAACGAGCATGAAGAGTTCACAAAAGTGAGCAATAACACTTCAAGTAGCAATCTCAAAATGAGCGAGTGTAAAGTTTTCTTTTCAAACGAAACAATAACACAATAAGTACTAGTCATTCCAAAGTATAAGGATACGGATGGCTCTCAGGAGTCAACTTCCCATTGCATCACCAGAGCTTGATCAAGTAATAGTTGACACTCCGTCAACTTTCAAGCAAGCAACCAATCCAGTAGAGCACCACTTAAACTACTCTCCGTCCACCATTCAACCCCCTATTGGGCCCAAAATCCTCAACACTGGTGGTAATACTCGAGTATACCGATTAGTCGAGGAGATATCACTCCACTCGACAAAACAAAAGACCCAGGGTTCATTACCCAATCGACCAAACCCTTGCCGGCTCGACTCGAATAACTCGCCACAGGGTTTCTGGAATTCCAGGAAGTGCGCACCATATACAAATATATCAAATCCATTGCAACAATAAACAAGTATATCTCATATTAGAACAAGTGCGATAAAGTACACTCTTGCTCGATCAAACAAATGACATATCATTAAATCACATTGGTCAAGTATTGAAAACAAGAGTCCAGTTCAATCAGGTATTTGGAAGAACTCACCAAAAGTCTAGTACCTCTCAAAATCACGTTCAGGTCCAACTCCTTGGTCGGAGTCCAAATCTGCGATAAAATATCATTTACGAAGGTAAAACTCTATATAGTTCGAAACATAGGAGTTTCGCTTCAAGAAAATCAAATAAATGCAACTCCTTTAACTAATATTCAGAATACTTATCAAATCCCAAAAAAAAATTCATGCTCGCTCATTTAAGTTTGGTCAAGACGTGATTTAGACTCTAGAAATCGCGTTTTGGTGTCAAAGACCGGAAAATCGTATTTTGAAAGGGGTCACTACGTTCATTTTTAAAGGGTACGAGTTTCGGCAAAATTTAGCTCATATCCCTCGACTACAGAAGATGCAAATAGCCTAAACGGTTCAAGTGGTAATCGCTCTTAACCCTTACTCAAGTTGTAAGTATGGCTACCTAGCCCTTGAGCGTAAATTTGGGCAGCACGCCCTTTGTATTTTCCTATTTTCCAGCCATTTATGGCTTCATTCTTTTCCTCAATGAACCCCACAGTTACACACAAAATAATCTCATTTTAATAGCCGTTCAATAGGCTCAAAGTCATACAAGTACAAAATCAAGCTAAGGACATGTGCGGAAATGAAGTTTAGCACAAGACAGATTTGACATTATTTTACGTAACGGACACAACCGAAGCTACACTTATCGGATTGAGGTGAAATTTATATCGTTTTGAAGCTAAGACAGAGAGCTACAACTTTGATGAAGACCACCTAATCCAGTTCGTAGTGTATCTAGGTCAAAATTGGAAATTTCTGAACCAGAATCGCACAAACAGGTCAGTTAACCGCGCTATGTTTAAATGACAATAACTCAGCCTACCGAGATCCAATCGAGGTGATTCCAGGGGCGTTGGAAATCTAAGACATAGAAACACAACTTTTGTGTTTTGTCTAAATGCTAATTTAGTATGCATCAGGGTGAAGAGGCGCGGTCAAAATGGTGAAATGTCAAAACTGTCCCTAAAGTTCTACCTATGGCAGTCAGGGGTATTTTTGTCTTTTCACATGATACAGTACTCGGATTAAGCTGAAATTTTGTAGGTTACTATAAAACATCATTCCCTACAACTTTCATGTTTTTTCCCAAGCCTGATTCGGCTTCTATCCTAGGCAAACAGAAACGGGCAGAACTGAAAACAAGATTTCCTGAAATCTGGAATTTGGGGTTTAAAAGGGAAATCTCTTCATTTCTTGCTTAAATCACTGCCACAACCTCTTATACAAGCTTACATACATCATAAGCCATCCATACAACAAGTATGAGAAGGGAATAATTCAAACCCTAACTCAAATGCATCACTCCAATCATCCAAAATCTCTTGATTTAAGCATCACAATCACAAATACAAGTTACTAAAGAACTCCAACATGATTAAGGGAAAAAGAAAAGAGTGGTCAGCCATTTTACCTCAAAACTAGAGCTTGCTAGTGTTCTCCTTCACTTGCCCTTGAAATTTTTAGTTCCCTAAGCTTCCCAAGCTTCCAATTTACAAGTTAATCGGTTTAGAATCTTGTTTTTTTCACTCAAATGGTGCAAATCAAGATGAAGTGAAGTTGTTTTTCTCTTGCTCTCTCTCTCTTATTCACGGCTAGGAGGAAGAAAATGAGGGCAATTTGTGTGTTTTTTGATGATAAATATGGAGGAAAATTGGTTTGTCAACACTTAAGGGATAGTTGCCACTTGTCGCAACCAAAATCCATCTCAAATTTTTTTCTTTTCCTTGCATTTTTTTGGTCAAATATTTCGGCTAAGAGGGCTGAGGATGAGGGAGATATTTTGCACCAACATCAATGATATTTTATGGTAAGGAAGTGGTAGTTACGTGGTGTGATCAATCGGTAGTGAGCAATACCCGTCGGTTCAAGCCGATTTTTCTTAAATCACGTATACTAGGGTTTTAACTTATAATTCACTAACTTATTATTATTACTTCTAATCACACATTATTTTCTCATCTAAAAGTCACTCTTACTCACTAAATTTAGTACACACTCTGCACCGATTACTCACATTACGAAAAGATGTAAAAATCCTAATTTATTGTAACGATGAAGGTAAAAAAGGGAACCCTTGTTTTTATGATTATTTGTAGCTATTGGGGTAGTGAATGTATATTAAAGTCATTGTAAAGTAATAAATTCGAATAAATTCCAAATTAAAGGGAAGTTTAAGAAAAATATAAAGAATTTGACGGGTCCTCACACTCTCAATCCCTTAAAAGAATTTCGTCCTCGAAATTCATACACGCACTCCGAAATAACGTAGGGTATTTTCCGTGTATATCCGTTTCTAGCTCTCAAGTCTCACTATAGCCAACACTTAGCTAAACAATAGAAATCACGAATCGTACCTTCTACTATCTCCGATGGTTCAGGTAATGCCTGTTGGTCCAAGGCGTACACTCTAGCTGGCACTCTTGGCTTAGTCCCTCCTACATTTGCTTGTTCAGGGTTTAGGTGTGACCTACGGGGACAAGTTGCAAGCTGGTGTTCGACGCTACTACACCATAAACATTTTCCTGCCTTTTGCCAACAATCATTCTGTCGCCCCCCATTTTTTGAAAATAAAAATAAATGGTTAAAAAGTGAATTCTTGATTTTTGAAAAATGATTTTTGATTTACAAAGGAAATGAAGAAAACATGGGTCTAAATGGGACTTGAAAATGCGACGATTTGACCCAAAATACAGTTTAAAAAGGGTTTTTGAAATAAAAATCGGAGTCGCCACTTGGTATAGGGTTAAGGTGTACCAAGTCACCTAAAATGAATTTTTTAAAGGAAAAGGTAGAAAGAAACCCCTTTTAAACGACTCCTAGTCTACGTAAACCAACGAAAAAGGTTCGGGAGTCACATTTGACGAAGGGGAAGGCAAGGATAAAAATCCAAGGCACCCCTTCGACCTAGCCAAGGCTAGTTGCGCGATTTAGTCAAAGATTTTCTTATTTTTAACCAAAAGATTTATCACATTTGGATGTACTATATGAATGCAAACCCTAGACCTAGGAGGGTATCGAGGGGCAAAATTTCTCTTCAAAGCTTGAGTGGTGCCAATCACATTAATTGTGATGCCCAATAATGACTCTTTGGAGAGGTCACGAATAATGCAAAGATATGAGACTCTAAGAAGGGGAAAAGAATAAAATAATTATAGAAATATACATGTCTTAAAGGAATGCATCATGTCGGGTACGGGGGACTAATGTTCGTGACTCAATTTTCCCTTTAATAGAGGGAATACGAGCGTGCTAAGGCTAGAAAAGCCAAACTCGTCCATATCCCATATCCAAGGGGTATCCCTAATCTAATCAAGAAAATGATTTAATCTAATTCTAATGCTTATATGAAATGCAAGTCTAATGTCATGTTTCATACAAAAGGGGCAAGTAATACACATATATGGGAGAATATGGGGGAAGGGGTATACGTATATAAGAAAAGAGTCATGCAATATGATGAAAGAGGCCCTAGAAAGTTAAGATATGCATGAAATGAAGTGATCACACAATCATGCAATCATGATCTAACGCGCGAAGGGCTCCTAAGGGTTAGCGTTGGACTAACCCACATCTACGCTCTCCCACAAGCATTGGACTTGCAAGAGTTCGAGGGGACAATCATGACTAGCGTTGGACTAGCCACGATTACGTGCATTTGCATCCATCATACACGTATATAAGTAATATGCATAATTAAAGCAAGTAGACATGTGAGCACGTAATTCACATAACACATAAGCATGCATATCTAGATGCCAAAACCTAAGAAAGCGATTAAACACATAGCACATAGACATGCAAAACACACAAGGCAATTAAGGACCTAACTATTACATTTTTTTGGGGAAAGGCCTACTACAATCTAAAAGGGGAAATAAGAAGGAACAAAGCAATTAAATTCCTAACTATTACAATTTTGGCATTCGAGTGCCTTTCAAATGATCAACATCGAACTAAAATAAAATAAAATAAACATACTAAATTAAAACAAATAAAGCGAATAAATAAAATAGATAAAATGAAAGCATCCAAATGGCATGCAATTGAGCACATAAAGTCACATAAGGCACATAGCGTCAAAATAAAGTCAAGAATAAGGGACAGAGTGTACCTCCCTTGAGTTGGGGTCCTAATGGTGTGAAATTACCTATTTACCCTCCAAAAATGAAAGAAAAGGTCAAGGCACCAATTTAATTTGAAACAATTAAAGAAAATATGCAAACACAAACTTTCTTGATCATAAAGCTCTTAAAATCATGAATTAAGTGCAATTTAAACAAAGCATGGTAGTTAATTGAAGCAAACAAGCAATGACAAGTTGTGAAATTAGAGCTGCCAAGGACCAAATTGAGGGAAACATTCAATTGGTTGGGTCCTAGTAGAACAAGGGGAGACTTGGGGAGTTAAAAGTGCAATTTTAAAAGTTGCATGCAAAAACATGTAAAAAGCCACGAAGAAACCATTTTCTGCAACAGAAAGACATGCGGCAAGCTTAGGAAACTTTCTTCAGCAGTTTCAAGCTTTCAAACGCAGGTTTCATGCAAGACTTCAAACAAGAGCTAGTGAAAAACAACACTCAATATCCTTGGGCAACTAAACACCTTACTCAACACAAACCAATCAGGAACACAAATCATTAAAATCAAATGAATGACCAAATGGGAAGCACATGTTACGGCAGAAAAAAGAACAACCAAAGAAAGGAAAGAGCTGCTACACCAAGCCATGGGCTCGGGCTTATTGCAGCAGATTCTTATGCCCACAAATCAGCCATTTGCAATCTAGAAACTAAGCAA